>NW_022305450.1:292-3632 GCF_002776525.5 Piliocolobus tephrosceles | reverse complement strand
CTCTTAAGGATATTTATTATCCAGGAGAACTTTCCAAACCTAGCAAGACAAGCCAATATTCAAATTCAAGAGATACAGAGACCACCACCAAGGTACTTCTCAAGAAGAGCAACTTCAAGACACATAAGTATCAGATTCACCAAGTTTGAAATGAAGGGAAAAAATGGTAAGGGCAGCCAGAGAGAAAGGTCGGGTTACCCACAAAGAGAAGCCATCAGACTAAGAGCAGATCTCTCTGCAGAAACCCTGCAAGCCAGAAGAGAGTGAGGATCAATATTCAACAGTCTTTTTTTTTTTAAATTATACTTTAAGTTCTATGGTACATGTGCACAACATGCAGGTTTGTTACATATGTACACGAGCCATGTTGGTTTGCTGCACCTGTTAACTCGTCATTTACATTAGGTATATCTCCTAATGTTATCCCTCCCCCGTCCCCCTACCCTACAACAGGCCACAGTGTGTGATGTTCCCCACCCTGTGTCCAAGTGTTCTCATTGTTCAATTCCCACCTATGAGTGAGAACATGCGGTGTCTGGTTTTCCGTCCTTGCAATAGTTTGCTGAGAATGATGGATTCCCCAGGAGTTGGTTTTTTGAAAACATCAACAAAATTGATCGACCGCTAGCAAGACTAATAAAGAAAAAAGAGAGAAGAATCAAATAGATGCAATAAAAAATGATAAAGGGGATATCACCACCAACCCCACAGAAATACAAACTACCATCAGAGAATACTATAAACACCTCTACACAAATCAACTAGAAAATCTAGAAGAAATGGATAATTTCCCGGACACTTACACTCTCCCAAAACTAAACCAGGAAGAAACTGAATCCCTGAATAGACCAATAGCAGGCTCTGAAATTGAGGCAATAATTAATAGCCTACCAACCAAAAAAAGTCCAGGACCAGATGGATTCACAGTTGAACTCTACCAGAAGTA
Organism: Piliocolobus tephrosceles; assembly: GCF_002776525.5. NCBI lineage: Eukaryota > Metazoa > Chordata > Mammalia > Primates > Cercopithecidae > Piliocolobus > Piliocolobus tephrosceles. Next base: position 2,686 of record NW_022305450.1, on the reverse strand, counting down.
CAAGGAGGAGCTGGTACCATTCCTTCTGAAACTAATCCAATCAATAGAAAAAGAGGGAATCTTCCCTAACTCATTTTACGAGGCCAACATCATTTTGATACCAAAGCCTGGCAGAGACACAACAAAAAAAGAGAATTTTAGACCAATATCCCTGATGAACATCGATGCAAAAATCCTCAATAAAATACTGGCAAACCGGATCCAGCAGCACATCAAAAAGCTTATCCACCATGATCAAGTGGGCTTCATCCCTGGGATGCAAGGCTGGTTCAACATACACAAATCAATAAACATAATCCAGCATGTAAACAGAACCAAAGACAAAAACCACATGATTATCTCAATAGATGCAGAAAAGGCCTTTGACAAAATTCAACAGCCCTTCATGCTAAAAATGCTCAATAAATTCGGTATTGATGGAACATATCTCAAAATAATAAGAGCTATATATGACAAACCCACAGCCAATATCATACTGAATGGGCAAAAACTGGAAAAATTCCCTTTGAAAACTGGCACAAGACAGGGATGCCCTCTCTCACCACTCCTATTCAACATAGTGTTGGAAGTTCTGGCTATGGCAATCAGGCAAGAGAAAGAAATCAAGGGTATTCAGTTAGGAAAAGAAGAAGTCAAATTGTCCCTGTTTGCAGATGACATGATTGTATATTTAGAAAACCCCATTGTCTCCGCCCAAAATCTCCTTAAGCTGATAAGAAACTTCAGCAAAGTCTCAGGATACAAAATTAATGTGCAAAAATCACAAGCATTCTTATACACCAGAACAAACAGAGAGCCAAATCAGGAATGAACTTCCATTCACAATAGCTTCAAAGAGAATAAAATACCTACGAATCCAACTTACAAGGGATGTAAAGGACCTCTTCAAGGAGAACTACAAACCACTGCTCAGTGAAATAAAAGAGGACACAAACAAATGGAAGAACATACCATGCTCATGGATAGGAAGAATCAATATCGTGAAAATGGCCATACTGCCCAAGGTCATTTATAGATTCAATGCCATCCCCATCAAGCTACCAATGAGTTTCTTCACAGAATTGAAAAGAACTGCTTTAAAGTTCATATGGAACCAAAAAAGAGCCCGCATTTCCAACACAATCCTAAGTCAAAAGAACAAAGCTGGAGGTATCACGCTACCTGACTTCAAACTATACTACAAGGTTACAGTAACCAAAACAGCATGGTACTGGTACCAAAACAGAGATATAGACCAATGGAACAGAACAGAGTCCTCAGAAACAATACCTCACATCTACAGCCATCTGATCTTTGATAAACCTGACAAAAACAAGAAATGGGGAAAGGATTCCCTATGTAATAAATGGTGCTGGGAAAATTGGCTAGCCATAAGTAGAAAGCTGAAACTGGATCCTTTCCTTACTCCTTATACGAAAATTAATTCAAGATGGATTAGAGACTTAAATGTTAGACCTAATACCATAAAAACCCTAGAAGAAAACCTAGGTAATACCATTCAGGACATAGGCATGGGCCCTTGCCCTTGCCCTTCATGTCTAAAACAGCAAAAGCAATGGAAACAAAAGCCAAAATTGACAAATGGGATCTAATTAAACTAAAGAGCTTCTGCACAGCAAAAGAAATACCATCAGAGTGAACAGGCAACCTACAGAATGGGAGAAAATTTTTGCAATCTACTTATCTGACAAAGGGCTAATATCCAGAACCTACAAAGAACTCAAACAAATGTACAAGAAAAAAACAAACAATCCCACCAAAACGTGGGCAAAGGATATGAACAGACATTTCTCAAATGAAGACATTCATATAGCCAAAAGACACATGAAAAAATGCTCATCATCACTGGCCATCAGAGAAATGCAAATCAAAACCACAATGAGATACCATCTCACACCAGTTAGAATGGCAATCATTAAAAAGTTAGGAAACAACAGGTGCTGGAGAGGATGTGGAGATCTAGGAACACTTTTACACTGTTGATGGGACTGTAAACTAGTTCAACCATTATGGAAAACAGTATGGCGATTCCTCAAGGATCTAGAACTAGAAGTAGCATATGACCCAGCCATCCCATTACTGGGTATATACCCAAAGGATTACAAATCATGCTGCTATAAAGACACATGCACACGTATGTTTATTGCGGCACTATTCACAATAGCAAAGACTTGGAATCAACCCAAAGGTCCATCAGTGACAGACTGGATTAAGAAAATGTGGCACATATATACCATGGAATACTATGCAGCCATAAAAAAGGATGAGTTTGAGTCCTTTGTAGGGACATGGATGCAGCTGGAAACCATCATTCTCAGCAAACTATTGCAAGAACAGAAAACCAAACACCGCATGTTCTCACTCATAGGTGGGAACTGAACAATTAGATCACTT
>NW_022305450.1:0-192 GCF_002776525.5 Piliocolobus tephrosceles | reverse complement strand
GCATTGGGAGTTATACCTGATGTAAATGATGAGTTGATGGGTGCTGACGAGTTGATGGGTGCAACACACCAACATGGCACAAGTATACATATGTAACAAACCTGCACGTTATGCACATGTACCCTAGAACTTAAAGTATAATAAAAAAAAAAAAGAGAATGATGGATTCCACCTTCATCCATGTCCCTACAA
>NW_022305449.1:1205-3209 GCF_002776525.5 Piliocolobus tephrosceles | reverse complement strand
CTGAACCCTTTATTTTAGGTAAATCCCTTGAATTAGAGCGCTAAGTTCTGCTTTGTGATTAAATCTGAAAATCTTTATCTTGCCATAGAAGATTTGAGCCCTATTCATGTGACGGCTATATTATGCTGTTTCATACCCCTTTTGGTCCTTTTTTCACTCTTTCATTGCATATTTTGTGTTTATTGTGTTTTGTGTTTCTTCTGATAATTTGGAAGGTTTATATTTTTATTCAAGGAGTTGCCTTTATAATCATACTCTGCAATACGCATAGTCCTCAGTTTCTTCAGACTGTCTGTTAACTACCTATTCTGAATAAAGATGGCATTGTACTTTCCCTCTTTTTTCTTTACCCCTTTTCTTCTCCTCACCTAATGTAAATGATTTTATCCTTCTTTAGTATTTGCTTTTTTCATTAACTACATTTATAGATGTTTATCACTTGATTTTTAAATCAGTTTTGAATGAGATATTTGGATTCCTAGATATAAAAGATGTTAACTATGCCATTTCCACGTTAGTGGGTTTATAAAATCATACATTCTGCTGTGTAACCATAATCCCACATTTGTTTTGGTTCTACTCCTACAGTTAAACAGAGTCAGAATTACTATTAACAGTTATTTTGCCATAGTTTTTTCCCCAACCCATTTTGTGGTAAGTTATGATCCTACTTTAGTTTCTTCAAGAATAATTTATAGAGCAGAGTGTGGTGGCTCACGCTCGTAATCCCAGCACTTTGGGAGACAAGAGGTAGAAGGATTGCTTGAAGCCAACAGTTCAAGACCACCCTGAGCAACATAGCAAGTCCTCGTCTCTACAAAAAATTTTAAAATTTAGCCAGATGTAGTGGCATGTGCCTATAGTCCCAGCTACTCAGGAGGCTGAGGCAAGAGGATTGCCAGAGCCCAGAAGTTTGAGGCTGCATTGTGCTCTGATTGTGCCACTGCATTCCAGTCTGGGCAACAAAGTGAGACCCTCTCTCTTTAGAATAATAATAATAATTTATGAAAATTATATTCCCTGAGTTTTTCATGTTTAAAAATATTTGTTGCCTTTATCCTGTAAAAGTTTGAGTATACATTTCTTGGGTAATACTTTATTTCTTGAAGAATATAAATATTGTCTTCTAAAATTGAGTGTTGCTGTAATGAAATCAGAAGTCAACCTGGTTTATTTCTCCTTAGAAGTGAAGTAATTGCTGGGCGCGGTGGCTCATGCCTGTAATCTCAGCACTTTGGGAGGCTGAGGTGGGCAGAACACGAGGTCGGGAGATCGAGACCATCCTGACTAACACAGTGAAACCCTGTCTCTACTAAAAGTACAAAAAATTAGCCGGGCATGGTGGCGGGCACCTGTAGTTCCAGCTACTCGGGAGACTGAGGCAGGAGAACGGCGCGAACACGGGAGGCGGAGCTTGCAATGAGCCGAGATCAAGCCAACTGCCCTCCAGCCTGGGCAATACAGCCAGCCTCGGTCTCAAAAAAAAAAACAGAAGTGAAGTAATTGCCGACCGGGGGCGGTGGCTGACGCCTGTAATCCCAACACTTTGGGAGGCCGAGACGAGCGGATCACGAGGTCAGGAGATCGAGACCATCCTGGCAACACGGTGAAACCCCCGTCTCTACTAAAAGTACAAAAAATTAGCTGGGTGTGGTGGCGGCTCCTGTAGTCCCAGCTATTCGGGAGGCTGAGGCAGGAGAATGGCGTGAATCCCGGGAGGAGGAGCTTGCAGTTGCAGTGAGCCCAGATCTCGCCAATGCTCTCCAGCATGGGAGACAGAGCGAGACTTCCTCTCAAACAAAAACAAAAACAAACAAACAAACAAAGAAGTGAAGTAATTGCCACGCTGCTTCAAGAATTATCTCTTTGTCTATGAAATCCAGAAATCTCACTGTTACACATTTTGGAAATATTATTCTGGGCCAATATTTCCTGGGACACAATAGATTGACTCTACAGATTTAATTCTTTTTTTTTTTTTTTTTTTTTTTTTTTTTTTTTTTT
>NW_022305449.1:0-1105 GCF_002776525.5 Piliocolobus tephrosceles | reverse complement strand
TTGAGACAGAGTCTCACTGCAATCTCAGCTCACCTCCTGCCTCCTGGGTTCCAGCAATTCTCCTGCCTCAGCCTCCCAAGTAGCTGGGACTACAGGCACGTGCCACCACGCCTGGCTAATTTTTGTATTTTTAGTAGAGATGGGGTTTCACCATGTTGGCCAGGCTGGTCTTGAACACCTAACCTCAAGTGATCCACCCGCCTCAGCCTTCCAAAGTGCTGGGATTACAGGCGTGAGCCACCACGCCCAGCCTCAATTCCTCTATCTGGTAATTTTTCTTAAGTTAAAAACATTTGTTCTAATACGTTATTTCAGTGTTCTTCTAAGATGCATAAAGCACCCTATTCCCAGGTCTGCCCCCACCTTGCTAGTGAGCTGGGCTGGCTCTTCACGAGAGCTCTGGCTTTCTCCTGCTTGATCTCAAGTGCCTGTGTCAGCCTCCACCTGGTTTATGGTTTGGAGTTATTTTGTTTTTTGTTTTTGACAGAGTCTTGCTCTGTCACCCAGGCTGGAGTATAATGGCACGATCTTGGCTCACTGCAACCTCTGTCTCCCAGGTTCAAGCCATTCTCCTGCCTAGCCTACTAGCTGGGATTACAGGCACATGCCACCACACCCAGCTAATTTTTGTATTTTTAGTAGAGACGAGGTTTCACCATGTTGGCCAGGGTGGTCTCGAACTCCTGACCTCAGGTAATCCACCTGCCTCAGCCTCCCAAAGTGCTGGGATTATAGGCGTGAGCCACTGTGCCTGGCATCGTTTGGAGTTTTAGTCTGTAGTTTTAATAAAGATAGTGCTTCTGTTTGTGTTTCTTGTATTCCTTGGTAATCTTGGGTAATTTGTAAGATCCCCACATCTACACAAGAAGTCCATTTTCAATTCTTTTCTTCAGGCTGTTTATTTTTATCTTATTTTATTTTATTTTATTTGTTTTATTTTTGAGATGGAGTCTCGCTCTGTCACTCCTCGAGGCTGGAGTGCAGTAGCGCAGTCTTGGGTCACTGCAACCTCTGTCTCCTGGCTTCAAGCAACTCTCCTGCCTCAGCCTCCCAAGTACCTGGGATTACAGGCACCTGCCACTTTTTTATTTTTTCAGAGACAGGG
>NW_022305448.1:0-2345 GCF_002776525.5 Piliocolobus tephrosceles | reverse complement strand
GGCGTGAACCCGGGAGGCGGAGCTTGCAGTGAGCTGAGACCCGGCCGGCCACCTCACTCCGGGCCGCAAGAACGAGCCACAATCCAAAAAAAAAAAAAAAAAACAAAGAATATTTCATTGTCATTTTAATTTGCAATTCCTCAGTGACATATGATGTTGAATAACTTTTTATATTCTTACTTGCCAGCTGTGTATTTTTTTCATGAGGCATTTATTCAGGATTTTTGCCCATTTTTAAATTGGGTTATTTTTTTCTTTTTTTAATTTTTATGAATACATAGTAGGTATGTATATTTATTGCAATTTTTCTTATTGTTGAAATTTAAGAGTTATTTGTGTATTCTGGATAACAGTCCTTTATCACATGTCTTTGCACATATTTTCTTTTAGTCTGTGACCTGCCTTATTCTCTTGAATCTAGTAAGTTTTAAATTTCATGTATTTTAATTTTGAAATCTAGAATATCCTTTTGATTCTCTCTCTCTTTTTTTTTTTTTTTTTTTTTTTTTTTTGAGACAGAGTTTTGCTCTTTTTGCCTAGGCTGGAGTGGAATGCTGCAATCTTGGCTCACTGTAATCTCCGCCTTCCAGGTTCAAGTGATTCTCCTGCCTCAGCGTCTCAAGTAGCTGGGATTACAGGCAAGTGCCACCACACCTTGCTAATTTTGTATTTTCAGTAGAGATGAGGTTTCACCATGTTGGCCAGTCTAGTGTCGAACTCCTGACCTCAGTGATTCTCTTTTATAGAATCTGACGGATTATCTGTTAAAACTGTTCATTCATCCTTTTTTCAATGTTTTCCTCTATTTTATTTTATATCTTACAGCTATTTAAGTACTTGTCTGTTAACTCTAACATCTGGCTCATCTATAGGTCTACATTTTTCCCACACGCCCACCTACTGCCATTTGATCAGGGTCACATTTATCTGCATCTCTGCATGTCTATTAATTTTTTATTGTGTGCTGGACATTAAGTACACAAGAACTATAGCAGCTCCAGATGACCTTTTTTTTTTTTTTTTTTTTTTTTTTTGAGACAGGGTCTTGCTCTATCCCCCAGGCTGGAGTGCAGTGGCACAATCTTGGCTTCCTGCAACCTCCACCTCCTGGGTTTAAGCAATTCTTATGCCTCGGCCTCTCAAGTAGTTGCGATTACTGGCACCCACCACCACACCCAGCTAACATTTTTATATTTTTAGTAGAGATGGGGTTTCACCATGTTGGCCAGGCTGGTCTTGAACTCCTGACTTCAGTTCATCTGCCCACCGTGGCCTCCCAAAGTGTTGGGATTACAGGTGTGAGCCATCGTCCCCAGACAGATGACATCTTTAATCAGTTAAAGTCCCTCCTTCCTGTCATTGGAAGATAAGGTGAAGTACTGATGACCTCAATTATAGATTGAATTGGGGGAAGTTGCAATTTTATTAAGTCCTATTATCTTTGCAATTTTTCTGGTCCCTCAAGCATTATCCCTTTGAATAGTATTTTGGGTGAGAGATTGGCAGTTGTCTGTCTTCTCAGTTATGAAAGATTTTCTTTTTAGAGGATCTCTTAGCCCTTAGTCTCTTGCCACACATAGACTCAACATATGGCAAACATCTTCAGGGGGAGACTTTCCATATATTTGAGACAGAACTCTTCTCTCTAGCAAGACCATCTCCTAAGCACAGTGGGATTCTACTGTACCTTTCTATCTAGCCCAGCTTCTCAGTCTGTCACATCACCCTAAAATATATCGTTTTCCATATGGGAAAATCAGCCTCATGTTTGGTGTCCTTTAGTTTCTAATTTGTTGTGCTAGCCCCAAAATAACCACTGAAACCTCTCTTGTTTTCTCTTTCCCCAAGCAAAGTCCCTACATAGGCCATGTCCCAATCCTGCAGCCATGACTGGATGACCAAATACCCAAAGGGAAGAAGATGCCTGGTACCCACCAGCTTACCTAGGGAAGGCTCTTTCCACTTTGGAAATTTTATCTTCTCCTTGTTTCCACAACTCTCTTACGCTTTTTTAAAATGTGATTTTTGGGCCGGGCGCGGTGGCTCAAGCCTGTAATCCCAGCACTTTGGGAGGCCGAGACGGGCAGATCACGAGGTCAGGAGATCGAGACCATCCTGGCTAACATGGTGAAACCCCGTCTCTACTAAAAAATACAAAAAACTAGCTGGGCATGGTGGCGGGCGCCTGTAGTCCCAGCTACACGGGAGGCTGAGGCAGGAGAATGGCGTGAACCTGGGAGGCGGAGCTTGCAGTGAGCTGAGATCTGGCCGCTGCACTCCAGCCCGGGCCACAGAGCAAGACTCTGTCTCAAAAAAAAAAAAAAAAAAAAAAAAAAAAAAAAAAA
>NW_022305447.1:1985-2725 GCF_002776525.5 Piliocolobus tephrosceles | reverse complement strand
AGGGGGAAAGTTATGAAGAGATCAGGAAAACGGAGGCCAGAGAGAGACAGCAAGGCCTGCAGGGGAGAGTCCGGGAGACAGGAGCCGGCACGTGGTAGTGGAGGAAGGGATCTGCCCAGTGTTTGCTGACAGAGAGCCATGGGGGTAAGAGGTAGGGGCAGGAGGCTCCACTGGGATGAGGCAGGGTTTGCTGCAGAGGCTGCTGCTTTGTCCAGAGTCACCTGCAGTGGGTTAGAACCCATGGGGCACTCAGTCCACTTGCGAGTCATGCCTGAACACCCCTGATGTGTCAGGGGCTGCCGGGAAAGCTTTAGAAAGTAAGGAGGCTGCAGTCTTGGCCAGCCTGCCAGATTTGCCATCCAGTGTGGTGAACGCGCATGAGCTGTCAAAATACACAGCACGGCCATCGTGAGGTGGGATATGGGCAGGGCCAACGTGGGAGTCAGGAAGGCGTGAGTTCAAATCCCGACTTCACTGCTTCATGCTGTGTGACCTCAGGCAAGTTCCTGAACCTCTCTGAGCCTTAGTTTCCTTCTCTGTTGCGAGGATGTGAAATAGCAGTTGTACAAGCACTGGGCCATCCTCCCACCAAATGTGAGCATGGCCTTAACATTAAAGGGAGCAACCCCGGTCCTAAGTTCTCCTGGAGTCTGCGGAAGAGAAGCTGCAGAGGTCAGGACGTCTTCAGGGAGGGACACAGTATTAGTCCCTAAGCAGGGTTCATTTACTACCTGTTCTAT
>NW_022305447.1:0-1885 GCF_002776525.5 Piliocolobus tephrosceles | reverse complement strand
TTTTTTTTTTTTTTTTTTTTTTGGAGACAGGTTCTCACTCTGTTGCCCAGGCTAGAGTGCAGTGGCATGATCTCGGCTCACTGCAGCCTCTGCTTCCTGGGCTCAAGTGATCCTCCCACCTCAGCCTCCTGAGTAGCTGGGACCACAGGTATGCGCCATTGTGCCCAGCTAATTTTTTAAAATATCTTTTTGTAGAGACGGGGTTTCACTGTGTTGCCCAGGCTGCTCTCTAACTCCTGAGCTCAACTGATCCACCTGCCTCGGCCTCCCAAAGTGCTGAGATTACAGGCATGAGCCACCACGTCTAGCCTCGTTCACTCACTGTTCTACAGGTGTTAGTTTTGAGCCTACTGATGAGACAGTAGACAAGTCACTAGCACCAATCCGTGTAACTTGAGCCTAAATAGCCTGGAAGCAGTGGGCCCCAGGGAACTGAGCCTTTGGGCCGTCTGCATGCCTGCTGAGTGCTAACAAGGCGCCCCGGAGAAGGTGCATGGCTGGGGGCAGCCAGCAGGGTCGGAGACGTTGGCAGCTGTTGCCGGCTCTGCAGACAGTGGGGAATTCTTACAGTGTCCAGCACTGTGCACATGCCCACAAGTGGCTGGAAAACTCTGCAGGCTGTGGGTAGAGCTGGCAGAGGACAGATTTTGCCGGCCCCAAGAGGGTGAGGCGGGGCCCCCACCCCTGCTGAGTGCTCCAGGCCCCCCACCATCTAGGACAGCCCTCCTTGGCTGTCCTGTGGGGTGCAAATCCTCCTCTCTTAGGGGCCATCACTGGCCTGCGGCCTGAGCTGCTATCCCGGCCTCCACAAAGGAGGGGGCCAAGCCACCCCGTGAGTCACTGTGCCCACTTCCTGCCACATGGAACCCGTGGCTGAGTCACCGGCCCCCCAAAGGGAAAGACTGGCCACAAGGCCGGAAAGCTGGAGCCCGATCGTGGCAGGAGTGGGGAGCTGGCGTTGCGGTCCCGTTACTCCCTTTTCCCTGAGCTACATACCTCCTGCGAACCCAGAGTCCTCCGAGCAGCACCCACCCACCTATCGCTGGCAGGACTGGCTCTTTGCTGGTATTTTTTCCTCCAGCAATGATGATTGTATCATACCCTTAAAAACAAAACAAAACAAAAACCCAACTTTTTATTTTGAAATCGTTTCAGGCTTACAGAGAAGTTGCAAAAATACTACAAAGAATGTTCATATACCCTTCACCCAGATTCCCCAAATGTGAACATTTTACATTTGTATTAATTTTCTCTCTCTCCCTCTATCCCCATTTCTCTCTCTCCCTCTATCCTCATTTCTCTCTCTCTCTCTCTCTCTTTTTTTTTGAGATGGAATCTCGCAGGCTGAAGTGCAGTAGTGTGATCAAGGCTTACTGCAGCCTCGACTTCCAACGCTCAAGTGATCCTCCCACCTCAGCCTCTTAATAGCTGGGACTACAGGTGTGAACCACCACAGCCAGCTAATTTTTGTGTGTGTGTAGAGGCAGAGTCTCACTATGCCACCCAGGTGTCTTAAAATTCTGGCCTCAAACAATCCTCCTGCCTCAACCTTCCAAAGTGCTGGGATTACAGGCGCGAGCCATGGTACCCTCTCCCCATTTTTCCTAAGACATTTCTTTTCTTTTTTTTTTTTTTTTTGAGACGGAGTCTCGCTCCGTCGCCCAGGCTGGAGTGCAGTGGCCGGATCTCAGCTCACTGCAAGCTCCACCTCACGGGTTTACGCCATTCTCCTGCCTCAGCCTCCCGAGTAGCTGGGACTACAGGCGCCCACCACCTCGCCCGGCTAGATTTTTGTATTTTTTAGTAGAGACGGGGTTTCACCGTGTTAGCCAGGATAGTCTCGATCTCCTGACCTCGTGATCCGCCCGTCTCGGCCTCCCAAAGG
>NW_022305446.1:12737-14352 GCF_002776525.5 Piliocolobus tephrosceles | reverse complement strand
CTCCCAAAGTGCTGGGATTACAGGCTTGAGCCACCGCGCCCGGCCTCCTTATTCATTTTCTTGTTGATGGATATTTAGGATAGATATGTATTTTTATTTTATGTTTAGAGATGGGGTTTTACTCTGTCTCCCAGGCTGGAGTACGGTGGTTCAATCACAGCTCCCTGCAGCCTCCAGCTCCTGGGTTTAAGGGATCCTCCCGTCTCAGCCTCCCAAGTAGCTGGGACAACAGGCAGGTCCACCATTCCTGGCTAATTTTTATTTTATTTTATTTTTTTATAGAGATCAGGTCTTTCTGCGTTACCCAGGCTGGTCTCAAACTCCTGGCCTCAAGTGATCCTCCTGCCTCGGCCTCCCAAAGTGCTGGAATTATGGGCCTGAGCTACCTTACTCAGCCTATTTTTAAATATATTTCAGATTTTATTTATTGGCTTTTTTTTTTTTTTTTTTTGAGACAGAGCTTTGCTCTTGTTGCCCAGGATGGGGTGCAATGGCACGATCTTGGCCCATTGAAACCTCCACCTCCCGGGTTCAAGCGATTCTCCTGCCTCAGCCTCCCAAGTAGCTGAGGTTACAGACGCCCTCCACCACGCCTGGCTAATTTTTGTATTTTTAGTAGAGACAGGGTTTCACTGTGTTGACCAGGCTGATCTTGAACTCCCAACCTGAGGTGATCCACCCACCTTGGCCTCACAAAGTGCTGGGATTACAGGCGTGAGCCACTGTACCCGGCCATTATTTATTGCCTTTTTTCCTCTCCTACACATGCATATTTCCAGGTGTGCTCTTGTGTTTCTAGAGTAGGTACCTGGGTGGTCTGCCCACCATCCACCTTACTAGGTGATTGCTAGCTTGCTCACCAGGTGGCACCCACAGCAGTTTGACAGTGGTGGGTTTTATAACTTATGCCAATCCGATGTGCCCCCTTTGCCACCATATCCTGGCCCTAAGAGTTGCTGGAGAGTGTTGAGGAGATTGGGCTGGTACCAGGCGACTCACTGCCAGGTAACGTGAGAAAGATGAGGATCATTTAACCTTCTGTAAAGTGAGTTTCTCCTTCCCCAGCACCTGAAGGGGAAGAGGTTAGGTGGTCCCCACTTAGCACAGAGCCTGCTTGTGGAGCTACAGGGAGTGGCAGAGGACTGCAGCTCTCTGTACACTTTTTTGTTTTCTTTTTTGAGACAGAGTCTTGCTCTGTCGCCCAGGCTGGAGTGCAGTGGTGCAATCTCAGCTCACTGCAACCTCCCCCTCCCAGATTCAAGCAATTCTCCTGCCTTGGCTTCCCAAGTAACTGGGACTACAGGTGCGTGCCACCATGCCCGGCTAGTTTTTGTTGTTTTAGTAGAGATGGGGGTTTCCCCATGTTGGCCAGGCTGGTCTTGAACTCCTGACCTCAGGTGATCCACCTGCCTTGGCCTCCCAAAGTGCTGGGATTACAGACATGAGCCACCTTGCCCAGCCAGTTTTTTTTTTTTTTTTTGAGACATAGTCTCGCTCTGTCACCCAGGCTGGAGTGCAGTGGCGTGATCTCGGCTCACTGCAAGCTCTGCCTTCTGGGTTCACGCCACTCTCCTGCCTCAGCCTCCTGAGTGGCTGGGACTACAGGTGCCTGCCA
>NW_022305446.1:0-12637 GCF_002776525.5 Piliocolobus tephrosceles | reverse complement strand
TTTTTTTTTTTTTTTTTTTTTTTTTTTTTTTTTTTGAGACGGAGTCTGGCTCTGTCGCCCGGGCTGGAGTGCAGTGGCCGGATCTCAGCTCACTGCAAGCTCCGCCTCCCGGGTTTACGCCATTCTCCTGCCTCAGCCTCCGGAGTAGCTGGGACTACAGGCGCCCGCCACCTCGCCCGGCTAGTTTTTTGTATTTTTTTTAGTAGAGACGGGGTTTCACTGTGTTAGCCAGGATGGTCTCGATCTCCTGACCTCATGATCCGCCCGTCTCGGCCTCCCAAAGTGCTGGGATTACAGGTTTGAGCCACCGCGCCCGGCATTTTTTTGTATTTTTAGTAGAGACGGGGTTTCACTGTGTTAGCCAGGATGGTCTCAATCTCCTGACCTCGTGATCTGCCCACCTCAGCCTCCCAAAGTGCTGCAATTACAGGCATGAGCCACCGCACCCGGCCTGTATTTTTAATAGAGATGGGGTTCCACCATGTTGGCCATACTGGTCTCAAACTCCTGACCTTTGGTGATCTCCCACCTTGGCCTCTCAAAGTGCTGGGATTACAGGTATTAGTCACTGCGCTGGGCCTCCGTACACTTTTTAGTATTGCCTTTAATTTTTACCAGTCGGGAGCCTTTCCTAGGACTTAGCCTCTTGCCTGCCCACTTCCTAGCATGTTGGAGCTGACAGGGTCCTAGAGACCACCTTGTTTTCACCCTGCCACTGGAGAGAGGCAGGGGTTTCACTCAGCATTGCCTAGAGGTGCTGCTTTTGGTTTTTTTAATCCAAAATGTTATTGAGATGGTTTCCCACTCATCTTGATTCAGAGTGCCTTTAGTGCTGCTTCCTCCTAAAGGAACATCCTTCTGTAAGCCTTGCTTTTCCTCCTGTAGGCTGGCAGAGGACAGTGGAGCAGCCAACACACAAAACTACCGTTTGTGCATGGCTAAAGACCGTGGTGATTTTATAGCATCCTGGGTATTTCACATCCATGAAGTAGGAATTGGGGCTCTGCACCAGGCGTTTCTTCTTGTGTTTCCTCTTCTCCTCTTCTGGGGAGGGATGAAGGAGATCCTTTGTGAGAGGCATGTTTTCGTGTGGGTAGGTCGTCACCGCCGGAACGTTTTTTTTTTTTTTGAGACAGAGTCTCGCTCTGTCTCCCAGGCTGGAGTGCAGTGGCGCGATCTGGGCTCACTGCAAGCTCCGTCTCCCGGGTTCACGCCATTCTCCTGCCTCAGCCTCCCAAGTAGCTGGGTCTACAGGCGCCCGCCACCTTGCCCAGCTAGTTTTTTGTATTTTTTTTAGTAGAGACGGGGTTTCACCGTGTTAGCCAGGATGGTCTCGATCTCCTGACCTCGTGATCCACCCGTGTCGGCCTCCCAAAGTGCCGGGATTGCAGGCTTGAGCCACCACGCCCGGCCTGAGGTGCTTCTTTCGAAGCCTTTGCAATGGGGGGTGAACTCTTCCCAGTTCTCCTCCTTCCACAGATTGTTCTAGAACTGCCAAGACTGTGGGCACCCTGCTCCTTTCTCCTCATGTTGCCGGCCCTGCAGGGAGGGGCAGGATGGGCTGCAGTCCGTCCTTCAGCCCCTTGTGGGATGTCTCTCCTAAATGTACAACAGGGCTGGGGCGGTCACAGCTCACATGTGCCACACAGTCGCTCGGTGCGCAGCTCTCTGCTGAAGACATTCCGTGTTTGTCCTCTGCCTCCTGGTCTCAGGTCCTGGATGAGGATGTGACCTCCAAGACATGGACATTAGCCCAGGTGTGGGGAGGAGCTGGAATAGGGTGGGCGAGACTGTCCCCTCACTGCTGGAGCTGACCGTCCCCTGTCCCATCACCATACTCAGTCCCCTGCTGACTGCCCGGTCTCTCTCTTTTCCCCAGAGACAAGAGGAGCAGCAGCGACACCGCCCCTCGCCCTGGAGGGTCCTGTACAATCTCATCATGGGACTCCTGCCCTTACCCAGGGGCCACAGAGCCCCCGAAATGGAGCCCAATTAGGTGCCTGCACCCGCCCGGTGGACGTCAGGGACTCGGGGGGCAGGCCCCTCCCACCTCCTGACACCCTGGCCAGCGCGGGGGACTTTCTCTGCACCATGTAGCATACTGGACTCCCAGCCCTGCCTATCCCGGGGGCGGGCCGGGGCAGCCACTCCAGCCCCAGCCCAGCCTGGGGTGCACTGACAGAGATGCGGACTCCTGGGTCCCTGGCCAAGAAGCCAGGGGAGGGAGGGCTGATGGACTCAGCATCGGAAGGCGGCGGTGACCAAGGGGGTGGGGACTGAGCCGCCCGCCTCTGCCGCCCACCACCATCTCAGGAAAGGCTGTTGTACTGGTGTCCGTTCCAGCTGCAGGGGTGACACTGAGGGGGGGCTCTCCTCTCGGTGCTCCTTCACTCTGGGCCTGGCCTCAGGCCCCTGGTGCTTCCCCCCCTCCTCCTGGGAGGGGGCCCGTGAAGAACAAATGAGCCAAACGTGACCACTAGCCTCCTGGAGCCAGAGAGTGGGGCGCGTCTGCCGGTTGCTCCAGCCAGGTGCCCAGCCATCTTCCCTGAGCCAGCCGGCGGGTGGTGGGCGTGCCTGCCTCACCTTCATGCGGGGGTGGCCAGGAGGGGCCCAGACTGTGAATCCTGTGCTCTGCCCACGACCGCCCCCCGCCCCATCAATCCCATTGCATAGGTTTAGAGAGAGCACGTGTGACCACTGGCATTCATTTGGGGGGTGGGAGATTTTGGCTGAAGCCGCCCCAGCCTTAGTCCCCAGGGCCAAGCGCTGGGGGGAAGATGGGGAGTCAGGGAGGGGGGGAAATCTCAGAAGAGGGAGGAGTCTGGGAGTGGGGAGGGATGGCCCAGCCTGTAAGATACTGTATATGCGCTGCTGTAGATACCGGAATGAATTTTCTGTACATGTTTGGTTAATTTTTTTTGTACATGATTTTTGTATGTTTCCTTTTCAATAAAATCAGATTGGAACAGTGGATACTCTTTCTGCTTGCCTTCCCTGCAGCGTGGCCTTGGAGAGGTCTTCTAATCGAAGGCTCTGTGAGCCCTGCTTGTGAGCGGGTGGGAGAGGCAGGCCCTGGCAGTTGTGGCTCCATCAGAAGAAAGGCTAAGGGGCCTGGGCTCTGCCAGACTGGGACACTCCCAGCCTTCATCATCCCCATTCCTGGTAAAAGTGAAGCTCGGCCTGGTGCCATGGGTCATGCCTATAATCCCAGCACCTTGAGAGGCTGAGATGGGTGGAGCTCTTGAACCCAGGAGTTCAAGACCAGTCTGGGCAACACAGTGAAACCCGGTCTCTACAAAAAGAAAAAAATTAGCTAGGCATAGTGGTGTGCATCTGTAGTCCCAGCTACTCAGGAGACTGAGGCAGAAGGATTGCTTAAGCCCAGGAGTTGGAGGCTGCAGTGAGCTATGATCAAGCCACTGCACTCAAGCTTGGGTGACAGGGTGAGACCCTGTCTCAAAAACAAAATAAAAAGTGAAGTCCCCAAAAGGGTAGGGGTTCTTTTTTTTTTCTTTTTTTTGAGACGGAGTCTCACTCTGTCCACCAGGCTGGAGTGCAGTGGCGCGATCTCGGCTCACTGCAAGCTCCGTCTCCTGGGTTCACACCATTCTCCTGCCTCAGCCTCCCTAGTAGCTGGGACTACAGGTGCCCGCCACCACGCCCGGCTAATTTTTTGTATTTTTAGTAGAGACGGGGTTTCACCGTGGTCTCCATCTCCTGACCTTGTGATCCACCCGCCTCGGCCTCCCAAAGTGCTGGGATTACAGGCGTGAGCCACCGCGCCCGGCCAAGGGTAGGGGTTCTTTGTTGCTTTATACTCACTTTGTCCCCAGTGGATAAAGTATGTTGTAAGGGCACTTGATATTTAATGGATGAGTGAATGACCCACAACATATTCAGAGGCACCACTGTGACAAGTGCTGGGGATAGAGTCATGAGACAGACCTCATCTCTGCCCTCACAGAGACAGAAAGGGACATCCGGCCTTGCACTGTGATCAGCCGTAGGCTGCCTCTCCAGCTGGAGGAGCACTTGGAGCTAAGATCACAGTGAGTCCCCGCACACTGCCCTGAGGCCTAACCAGGCTGGGCATAAGCAGCTGTGTTGAGTAAATGTAGAAAGGGTCGCTCCTACTGCCATCTTCTGCAAATGGCCATGGCCACACACTGCCCTTGAGCCCTTTCCCTGTACTGATAACTGAGTGACAGAGACCTCAGTGAGAAGCAGGGAGGTGGGCAGATCACCTGAGGTCAGGAGATCGAGACAAAAATCAGCTGAGCGTGGGCGTGAGTATCTGTAATCCCAGCTACTCAAGAGACTGAAGCAGGAGAATTGCTTGAACCCGGGAGGTGGAGGTTGCAGCGAGCCAAGATTGTGCCATTGCATTCCAGCCTAGGTGACAGAGCAAGACTGTCTGGAAGGAAGGAAGGAAGGAAGGAAGGAAGGAAGGAAGGAAGGAAGGATGGAAGGAGGGAGGGAGGGAGGGAGGGAGGGAGGGGGGGCATAATCCCAACACTTTGGGAGGCCAAGGTGGGCGAAGATCAGGAGTTCTAGACCAGCCTGGCCAACATGGTGAAACCCTGTCTCTACTAAAAATACAAAAATTAGCCAGGCGTGGTGATGCACGCCTGTAATCCCAGCTACTCAAGAGGCTGAGACAGCAGAATCCCTTGAACTCAGGAAGTGGAGGTTGCAAGTGAGCCGAGATGATGCCACCGTACTCCAGCCTGGGTGACAGAGGGAGACTCTGTCTCCAGAAAAAAAGAAAGAAGAAAAGAAAAGAGAGAAGCAAGGTATAGGCCAGGTGTGGTGGCTCACACCTGTAATCCCAGCACTTTGGGAGGCTGAGGTGGGAGGATCACTTGCAGAGTTCAAGAACAGCCTGGAAACATAGCAAGACTTCATCTCCACACACAAATACTTTTTTTAATTCGCTAGGCATAGTGGCACATGCCTATAGTACCCACTACTCAGGGGGCTGAGGCAGGAGGATCATAGCTTGAGCCCAGGAGTTGGAGGCTACAGTGAGCTATGATCATACCACTGCATTCCAGGGCAACAAAGGGGGACTCTGAAGCAGGGCATATAATTATATAATATTTACAGACACAGGGTCAATCCCAGATCCACCCCTTCCCAACTATCCTTGCTGCTAAAGGGACGCTAGGGGAAATGGCCCATCTGGATGGCCAGGGTGTGGTAACCGGGAACAATCACTTTGGAGAGGTATTTGATGAAACCGTGTGTTGTGATATGAATGAGTTCCCCGAAGTTCTTGGGTTGGAAATTTAATCCGCAGTGCTATAGATTTTAGAAGTGAGACATTCAAGAGGTAATTAGGTCACCAGGGCTCTGCTCTCAGAAATGCACTAATGCCATGACCACGGGAGTGAGTTTTCACAGGAATGGGTTCCCTATTAAAGAATGAGTTCACCCCTCTGTCTCTCAGATGAGATGACTCCCTCCATGTTACAACGAAGTAGGAAGGCCCTCACCAAATACCGGCCCCACCATCTGGGACTTCTCAACCTTCAGATTTGTGAGCCAATAGATTTCTTTTTTTTCTTTTTTTGAGAGGGAGTCTCACTCTGTCTCCTATAGAATTTCACTCTGTCTCTCAAGCTGGAGTGTAGTGGCACAATCTTAGTTCACTGCCTCCTCTGCATCCTGGGTTCAAGCGATTCTCCTGCCTCAGCCTCTCTTGTAGCTGGGATTACAAGTGTGCCCTACCATGCTGGGCTAATTTTTTGTAGAGATGGGGTTTCACCATGTTGGCCACACTGGTCTTGAACTACTGATCTCAAGTGATCCACCTGTCTTGGCCTCTCAAAGGCCTGGGATTACAGATATGAGTCAGCGCGCCCAGCCAGATTTCTGTTCATTATACATTTCCTAGTCTGTGCAATTCTGTCAAAGCAAGACAAAACAGACTCAGACATGGTGTCAAGATGAGAATGCACATACCTTGTGGCAAGCAATAGCTTTTGTGGGCATCCCCCTTAGAAGAACACGGGTGCATACAAATATCCAAGTACTGGCAATGCACAAAACCATCTAAGTATCCAACAGCAGGTGGAAGGGTAAATAGTCTCATGGAGTGGCCAGGCCAGGTGGCTCACATCTGTAATCCCAACACTTTGGTAAGCCGAGGTCAGGAGTTTGAGACCAGCCTGGCCAACATGGTGAAACTCCGTATCTACTAAAAACACAAAAATTAGCCAGGCATGGTGGCAAGCACCTGTAATCCTAGCTACTTGGGAGGCTGAGGCAGAAGAATCGCTGGAACCCAGGAGGAGGAGGTTGCAGTGAGCCGAGATTGTGCCATTGCACTCCAGCCTGGGCAACAAGAGCAAAATTTCGTTTTAAAAATAAATAGGGTTAGCCGGGCGTGCTGGTTCATGCCTGTAATCCCAGCACTTTGGGAGGCCGAGGCAGGCGGATCACGAGGTCAGGAAATCGAGACCATCCTGGCTAACACGGTGAAACCCCGTCTCTACTAAAATACAAAAAAAATTAGCCAGGCGTGGTGGCGGGCGCCTGTAGTCCCAGCCACTCAGGAAGCTGGGGCAGGAGAATGGCATGAACCCGGGAGGCGGAGCTTGTAGTGAGCCGAGATCGCACCACTGCACTCCAGCCTAGGTGACAAAGTGAGACACCATCTCAAAATAAATAAATAAATAAATAAATAAATAAATAGGGTCAGGCACGGTGACTCATGCCTGTAATCCTAGCACTCTGGGAGGCCAAGGCAGGCAGATCACGAGGTCAGGAGATCGACACCATACTCGCTAACATGGTGAAACCCCATCTCCACTAAAAATACAAAAAATTAGCCAGGCGTGGTGGCGGGCGCCTGTAGTCCCAGCTACTCAAGATGCTGAGGCAGGAGAATGACGTGAACCCAGAAGGTGGAGCTTGCAGTGAGCCGAGATTGCACCACTGCACTCTAGCCTGGGTGACAGAGTGCGACTCCGTCTCAAAAATAATATAAATACATACATACATACATACATACATACATACAACTGGCCGGTGTGGTGGTGGGCACCTGTAACCCCAGCTACTTGGGAGGGTAAAGCGGGAGAATTTCTTGAATCCGGGAAGTGGAGGAGGTAGCAGTGAGCCAAGACCACGCCACTGTGCTCCAGCCTGGGCGACAGAGCCAGACTCTGTCTCAAAACAAAACCAACAAAACAAAACAAAACAAAGTGTGATGTAATCACACAACAGAACAGTATATATCCATCAGCGGGAATGAACTAGAGCTTTACCAACATGAAGAAAAATCACAGATAATGATGAACAAAAACTGCAGTGGCAAAATAGTGGGTATGTGGGTATGTTATTAGAACATTTAGCTGAGTGAGGAGGCAACTGCTTGTAATGCCAGCACTTTGGGAGGTTGAGGTGGGTGGATCACTTAAGGTCAGGAGTTCAAGACCAGTCTGACCAGTCTGACCAAGTGAAACTTCGTCTCTACCAAAAATACAGAAATTAGCTGGCATGGTGGTGGGAGCCTATAATCCCAGCTACTTGGGAGGCTGAGGCAGGAAAATTGTTGGAACCCGGGAGGTGGAGGTTGCAGTGAGCCAAGATCACACTATTGCACTCTAGCCTGGGTGACAGAGTGAGACTCTGTCTCAAACAAACAAAAAGTAATCAAATACTCCAAAAGAAGGTAGGAAAAGAGAAACAGGGGAACAAAAAGTGGGACAAATGGGAAGCAAATGGTAGACCTAAATTCAACCATGTTAATAATTCTAAGACACATTATGAGAAAGGGGAGCCAGTTATGGGAAGACGTCGCATCCTCTACCAAAGGGATGGCTATGCACTGCAGTGAAGGCGAAGCAGGGCTTTGGCCTGGGTGCGAACACTCTCTGCATGGCCTTTGCCCGGCTCACAAATATTTAAGCATGGAGACAAATAGAGGTTCTTTTGTTTTTTGCTTTTTTTGTGACAGAACTTCACTCATTTTGCCCAGGATGGAGTGCAGTGGCACAATCTCGGCTCACCACAACCTCCGCCTCCTGGGTTCAAGTGATTCTTCTGCTTCAGTCTCTCAAGTAGCTGGGATTACAGGCATGCGCCACCTTGCCCGGCTAATTTTATATTTTTAGTAGAGACGGGGCTTCTCCATGTTAGTCAAGATAATCTCAAACTCCCAACCTCAGGTGATCTGCCCACCTTGGCCTCCCAAAATGCTGGGATTACAGGCATGAGCCACTGCGCCCGGCCTCCTTTTTGTTTTTTTGTTTTTGTTTTTTCTTTGAGACTGAGTCTCACTCTGTTGCCCAGGCTGGACTGCAGTGGCGTGATTCTCACTGCAACCTCTGCCTCCCAAGTTCAAGCAGTTCTCCTGCCTCAGCCTCTTGAGTAGTTGGGATTACAGGCGAGAGCCACTGCGCCTAGCCACCTAGATGTTTTTTCTTTTTTTTTTGAGACGGAGTCTCGCTCTGTCGCCCAGGCTGGAGTACAGTGGCCGGCTCTCAGCTCACTGCAAGCTCCGCCTCCTGGGTTCACGCCATTCTCCTGCCTCAGCCTCCTGAGTAGCTGGGACTACAGACGCCTGCCACCTCGCCCGGCTAGCTTTTTGTATTTTTTAGTAGAGACGGGGTTTCACCGTGTTAGCCAGGATGGTCTCGAACTCCTGACCTCGTGATCCACCCGTCTCGGCCTCCCAAAGTGCTGGGATTACAGGCTTGAGCCACCGCACCCGGCCGATGTTTTTTCTAAACACGATGTTCTTCATATTTATCCTGATTGGGATTCACTGAGCCTTTAACATCTGTAGATTTCTGGCTGGGCCTGTTGGCTCACACCTGTCATCCCAGCACTTTGGGAAGCCCAGGTGGGTGGATCACTTGAGGTCAGCAGTTCGGGACCAGCCTGATCAACATGGTGAAATCCCATCTGTACTAAAAATACAAAAATTAGTTGGGTGTGGTGGTGGGCACCTGTAATCCCAGCTACTTGGGAGGGTGAGGCAGGAGAATCACTTGAACCCAGGAGGTGGAGGTTGCAGTGAGCTGAGATCACACCACTGCACTCCAGCCTGGGTGTCAAGAGTGAAACTCCGGCCGGACGTGGTGGCTCATGCCTGTAATCCCAGCACTTTGGGAGGCCGAGACGGGCGGATCACAGCGTCAGGAGATCGACACCATCCTGGCTAACACGGTGAAACCCCATCTCTACTAGAAATACAAAAAAAATTAGCCGGGCGTGGTGGCAGGCGCCTGTAGTCCCAGCTACTCGGGAGGCTGAGGCAGAAGAATGGTGTGAACCCAGGAGGCGGAGCTTGCAGTGAGCTGAGATGCGCCACTGCACTCTAGCCTGGGCGACACAGTGAGACTCCGTCTCAAAAAAAAAAAAAAAGAGTGAAACTCCGTCTCAAAATAAATAAATAAAAAGTAAAAAAATTGTAAATTAAAAAATTAGCTGGGTGTGGCGGTGTGCACCTATAATCCCAGCTACTTGGGAGGCTGAGGTGGGAGAATTGCTTGATCCCAGGAGGCAGAGGTTGCCGTGAGCCGAGATCGTGCCACTGCACTACAGCCTGGGTGATAGAGCGAGACTCCATCTCAAAAAAAGAAAGAAAGAAAGAAAGAAAAGTACCAGCCAGATGCAGCAGCTCACATCTGTAATCACAGTACTTTAGGAGGCTGAGGTAAGAGGGTCACTTGAGGCCAGAGGTTAAGCCTGGGCAACATAGTGAGATCTCATGGCTACTAAAAACATGTATATAACTTTTTTGAGATGGAGTTTCACTCTTGTTGCCTAGGATAGAGTGCAATTGCACGATCTCGGCTCACTGCAACCTCCACCTCCAGGGTTCAAGCGATTTTCCTGCCTCAGCCTCCAGAGTAGCTGGGATTACAGGCATGTGGACCACACCTAGCTAATTTTTGTATTTTCAGTAGAGATGAGGTTTCACCGTGTTGGTCAGGCTGGTCTGGTGACTGCTGACCTCAGGCGATCCAGCCACCTTGACCTCCCAAAGTGTTGGGATTACAGGTATCAATCACTGCACCCAGTCAATAAATTTTAAAAAGTTAGCCGGGGGGAAAAATTAGCCAGGTATGGTGGTGTCTGCTTGTGGTCCCAGTTACTCAAGAGACTGAGGTGGGAGACTCACTTTGAGCCCTGAAGATCAAGATTTCAGTGAGCCATGATTGGACACCCCTGCACTCCAGCCTGGGCGATCGAGTAAGACCCTGTCACTAAAACAAAACAAAACAGGCCAGGCACGGTGTCTCATGCCTGTAATCCCAGCACTTTGGGAGGCTGAGGAGGGTGGATCATGAGGTTGGGAGTTCGAGACCAGACTGGCCAATATGGTGAAACCCTGTCTCTACTAAAAATACAAAAATTAGCCAGGCATGGTGGTGGATGCCTGTGGTCCCAGCTGCTCAGGAGGCTGAGGCAGAGGAGTTGCTTTAACCTGGGGGGTGGAGGTTTCGGTGAGCCAAGATCACGCCACTACACTCCAGCCTGCGCAACAGAACGAGACTCTATCTCAAAAAACAAAACAAAAACCAACGAAAATCAACTTTTTTTTTTTTTTTTTGAGATGGAGTCTCGCTCTGTCGCCCAGGCTGGAGTGCAGTGGCCAGATCTCAGCTCACTGCAAGCTCCACCTCCTGGGTTTACGCCATTCTCCTGCCTCAGCCTCCCGAGTAGCTGGGACTACAGGTGCCCACCACCTCGCCCAGATAGTTTTTTGTATTTTTTTAGTAGAGATGGGGTTTCACCGTGTTAGCCAGGATGGTCTCGATCTCCTGACCTCGTGATCCGCCCGTCTCGGCCTCCCAAAGTGCTGGGATTACAGGTTTGAGCCACCGTGCCTGGCCAAAAACCAACTTCTAAAATGCATTTATATACTCGCTAACCCTGGAACTTGGCTTTGGGAAGTCTTTCCTAAGTGTGCACAAAGAAAACAAGCTCAATGTCACTCAGCAGCAGACTGATTCAAGTTAATTTAGTTAATAGTTCACCTGTTTTGGTTTTGGAATTTGATGCATGAGATACAAGGATCTCTGAGACATATTGAGAAAAAAGTACATTGGAGAAAAATAGCTATTTATGAATATGTAAAATAGCAGCTAACATTGAGCAATTTCGACTCAAAGAATGAATTTATTTTTTAATCCTCACATATCTGAGGAATGTACCATTATTCTACCCATTTTAGAGATAGGGCAACAGAAAGTAGTGTGGCGAGGGTCACATGGCTGAGTGGTAGAATCTAGGTTTGAACATGGCAGTCTGGAAGGATTCACTCTCAACAGTTACCAGGGGTGACCTCCAGGGAGTGGATATGAAAGTGGATACAGCCAGCCGGGCGTGGTGGCTCACGCCTGTAATCCCAGCACTTTGGGAGGCTGGGACGGGCAGATCATGAGGTCAGGAGATCGAGAGCATCCTGGCTAATACGGTGAAACCCCATCTCCACTAAAAATACACACACACACACAAAATTAGCTGGGCATGGTGGCGGGTGCCTGTAACCCCAGCTACTCGGGAGGCTGAGGCAGGACAATCGTTTGGACCTGGGAGGCAGAGGTTGCAGTGAGCCAGTGATTGTGCCACTGCACTCCAGCCTGGGTGACTGAGTGAGACTCCATCTCAAAAAAAAAAAAAAAAAACAGTGGATGCAGTACAGCTAGGCTGGGCGTGGTGGCTCACACCTATAATCCCAGCATTTTGGGTGCTGAGGCAGGTGTATTACTTTAGGTCAGGAGTTCAAGACCAGCCAGGGCAACATGGTGAAACCCTGTCTACTAAAAGTATAAAAATTAGCTGGGCATGTTGGTGGGGGCCTGTAATTCCAGCTACTTGGGAGGCTGAGATAGGAGAATCGCTTGAACCCAGTAGGCGGAGATTGCAGTGAGCCAAGATCACACCACTGCACTCTAGCCTGGGTGACAGAGCAAGACTTGTCTCAAAAAAAAAAAAAAAAAAAAAAGTGGATAAGTGGATACAGCTAACATGTCCAAAAAGCATCTCATATTTCTCTCCAAAATACAGTTTAGCTGTGAAGTCAGCTGCTACTATTATGTGGCCAACATTGTGCTGACAGGCTGTGCCCTGCAGCGGAGAGGAATCTTCTCTTTACACTTGTATATTGCTTGAATATTTTACAAGCTTAGAAACCAAATCCACCCACCCTTCTGGACCTAGTTGAAGGCCCTCTTTCACGAAGGCCGACATGATGCTTTCTAGTGACTACTGGGTCTCAGGGACTTGTGAAAGGAAAGTCTAAAATCTTATTCCCACCGAGCGAACAAGCCGTGCCACTACATGAATCTCTACTGAGTACCCCGCATCATGGCCTTCCCAATCAACGCCATTTCCATCTATCCCTTGCTTGTGATGTGAGGCTGTTTCCTTATCTCCAGCACAGGCGGGAGAACAGCATCTACCCCCATGGGGTTGCTGTGGGGATTCCAACTGAAAGAACAAGGACTCTCAAAAGTACCAGGCAGGTTGCATGGGTATAATGACTGTTAACTGTTATTAAACTTGCCACCTGCAACCTAAGCCATCTCTTCCACACCTGTAACGAGCTAATAGAACATATGTAAGGATAACTTTTTTTTTTTTTTTGAGATGGAGTCTCGCTCTGTTGCCCAGGCTG
>NW_022305444.1:0-1143 GCF_002776525.5 Piliocolobus tephrosceles | reverse complement strand
ATAAAAAAAGGAAAATAATTGTTTTGGATTAAATAAACACTAAGAGATAATTGGGCTATAAATAATCCCCAATAAAATAAAAATATTAAAAATAGTATTAATAATAAGAATCTAAAAGTAGAACATATTCAAAGTAATATAACCACTAATAATAAATTTTTATTTGGTTTAAACTAAATGTTGTACAAGTAAAAAAAAAAAAAAAAAAAACACGTCATGTTTATATAATATATATATATGTACACATACGAATACAAGCGGGACATTTTTATTTTATTTTATTTTACTTTGTATTAATTTCCATTGGCATTTCCCTACACTTTTGTCATTTGGATAAAAAAAAAAATTGACCTACCATAACTTGTCATTTTATTGAAAATTAAATAAAAAGGGAAAAAAAAAATGTTTGTAACGGTTTAATTAAAAAGGTATACATATAGATATATATATGTGTACATTTTTTCATACAAGCCATATATCATGATGCACAGACAAATAAATTAAACAAAAACGCGTCTGTTTTCATAATTTTATTTGAATTCCGAATCCAGTCAATGGTGATGGATCCAACCCAATGAGTACAAATTTTGTACAAGAATTAACCTGTTTATTATCTATTTATGTATATTAGTTTGCATTGTCTACACACATGTTGGCTTGTGTTTCCTAGACAAATGTATATATATATCCATAGTAACTTCTATTTGATCTTTTTTATTTTATTGCACTTTGCAAAATTAACCGTCTTGCGACTTCCATAAGCTTTGTCGCATTTTTTTTTTTTTTTTTTTTTTTTTTTTTTGTGTATGTTTGTTCTTCTTTTAAAAGGTTAACGTTTTTTTTGTTTCATTTTTTCCTTTATTTTTCATGATAACACTTTTTCATTCAAATTATTATTAGTATTATTATCGTTTTTAGTGTTAGTATTAATTGAATCGAGTGTGTCATTTTGTGCATTTGAACCTAACGTTTTATCCGCGCTGCTATTTAAATTCGATGATAGATTATAATTAGAATGATTAATATTAGGAGGAAAAGTAGAAGGAGGTAACATGGGTTGAACTAAGGGTGGTATTTTAGTAGTAGGTGCAGATGGTGGTGTTATATTTTGTGATCCTACAGATGGAACTGGTGGTGGATTAT
>NW_022305443.1:0-7354 GCF_002776525.5 Piliocolobus tephrosceles | reverse complement strand
GAGAGGGCATCCCTGTCTTGTGCCAGTTTTCAAAGGGAATTTTTCCACTTTTTGCCCATTCAGTATGATATTAGCTGTGGGTTTGTCATAAATAGCTCTTATTATTTTGAGGTACGTTCCATCGATACCGAATTTGTTGAGCGTTTTTAGCATGAAGGGTTGTTGAATTTTGTCAAAAGCCTTTTCTGCATCTATTGAGATAATCATGTGGTTCTTGTCTTTGGTTCTCTTTTGCTCTTTGATGGTTTAAAGTCTGTTTTATCAGAGACTAGGATTGCAACCCCTGTTTTTTTGTTTTCCATTTGCTTGCAGATCTTCCTCCATCCCTTTATATTGAGCCTATGTGTGTCTCTGCATGTGAGATGGGTCTCCTGATTACAGCATACTGATGGGTCTTGACTCTTTATCCAATTTGCCAGTCTGTGTCTTTTAATTGGACCGTTTAGTCCATTTCCACTTACGGTTAATATTGTTATGTGTGAACTTGATCCTGTCATTATGATATTAGCTGGTTATTTTGCTCATTAGTTGATGCAGTTTCTTCCTAGCATCGATGGTCTTTACATTTTGGCATGTTTTTGCAATGGCTGGTACCTGTTGTTCCTTTACATGTTTAGTGCTTCCTTCAGGGTCTCTTTTAGGGCAGGCCTGGTGGTGACAAAATCTCTAAGCATTTGCTTATCTGTTAAGGGTTTTTTTTCTCCTTCACTTATGAAACTTAGTTTGACTGGGTATGAAATTCTGGGTTAAAAATTCTTTTCCTTAAGAATGTTGGGAGTTATACCTGATGTAACTGATGAGTTGATGGGTGCTGATGAGTTGATGCGTGCAGCACACCAACATGGCAGAAGTATACATATGTAACAAACCTGCATGTAATGCACATGTACCCTAGAACTTAAAGTATAATTTAAAAAAATATATTAAAAAAATAAAAAAAAAGAGAATGTTGTATATTGGCCCCCACTCTCTTCTGGCTTGGAGAGTTTCTGCCGAGAGATCTGCTGTTAGTCTAATGGACTTCCCTTTGTGGGTAACCCCACCTTTCTCTCTGGCTGCCCTGAACATTTTTTCCTTCATTTCAACTTTGGTGTATCTGACTATTATGTGTCTTGGAGTTGCTCTTCTCGAGGAGTATCTTTGTGGTGTTCTCTGTATTTCCTGAATTTGAATGTTGGCCTGCCTTACTAAGTTGGGGAAGTTCTGGATGATATCCTGAAGAATGTTTTCCAACTTGGTTCCATTTTCCCCCTCACTTTCAGGCACCCCAATCAGATGTAGATTTGGTCTTTTCACATAATCCCACACTTCTTGAAGGCTTTGTTCATTTCTTTTTCATCTTTTTTCTTTAGACTTCTCTTCTCGCTTCATTTCATTCATTTGCTCCTCAGTCACTGATACTCTTTCTTCCAGTTGATCGAGTCGTTTACTGATGCTTCTGCATTTGTCACACATTTCTTGTGTCATGGTTTTTATCTCTGTCATTTCGTTTATGGCCTTCTCTGCATTGATTATTCTAGTTATTCATTCTTCCATTTCTTTTTCAAGATTTTTAGCTTCTTTGCACTGGGTACATAATTCCTCCTTTAGCTCTGAGAAGTTTGATGGACTGAAGCCATCTTCTCTCAACCCATCAAAGTCATTCTCTTTCCAACTTTGATCCATTGCTGGCCATGAGCTGCATTCCTTTGGAGGGGGATATGCACTCTTATTTTTTGAATTTCCAGCTTTTCTGCCCTGCGTTTTCCCCATCTTTGTGATTGTATCTGCCTTTGGTCTTTGATGATGGTGATGTACTGATGGGGTTTTGGTGTGGGTGCCCTTCCTGTTTGTTAGTTTTCCTTCTAACAGTCAGGACCCTCAGCTGTAGGTCTGTTGGAGATCACTTGAGGTCCACTCCAGACCCTGTTTGCCCGGGTATCAGCAGCGGAGGCTGCAGAAAATAGAATATTGCTGAATAGCGAATGTTCCTGTCTGATTCTTGCTCTGGAAGCTTCGTCTCAGGGGTGTACCCCACCATGTGAGGTGTGGGATGTTGGTCTGCCCCTAGTGGGGGAAGTCTCCCAGTTAGGCTACTCAGGGATCAGGGACCCACTTGAGCAGGCAATCTGTCCGTTCTCAGATATCAACCTCCATGTTGGAAGATCCACTGCTCTCTTCAAAGCTTTCAGACATGGTCATTGCATCTGAAGAGGTTTCTGCTGCTTTTTGTTTAGCTATGCTCTGTCCCCCGAGGTGAAGTCTACAGAGATCGGCAGGCCTCTTTGAGCTGCTGTGGGCTCCACCCAGTTGGAGCTTCCCAGCAGCTTTGTTTACCTACTTAAGCCTTAACAATGGCGGGTGCCTCTCCTCCAGCCTCACTGCTGCTTTGCAGTTAGATGGCAGACTGCTGTGCTAGCAATGAGGGAGGCTCCATGGGCGTGGGACCCTCCCAGCCTGGTGTGGGATATAATCTCCTGGTGTGCCATTTGCTAAGACCCTTGGTAAAGCACAGTATTAGGGTGGGAGTTACCTGATTTTCCAGGTGTTGTGTGTCTCAGTTCCCCTGGCTAGGAAAAGGGATTCCTTTCCCCCTTGCGCTTCCCAGCTGAGGCAATGCCTCGCCCTGCTTCTGCTCTCACTGCTCGGTCTGCACCAGCTGACCCACACTGATTGTCTGGCACTCCTCAGTTAGATGAACCTGGTATCTCAGTTGAAAATGCAGAAATCCCCGTCTTCTGTGTTGCTCGCGCTGGGAGCTAGAGACTGGAGCTGTTCCTATTCGGCCATCTTGCTCCAGGTCAACCTATTTTGTTTTTAAAGTAGGAAAGTTTTCTTTTAGTGAATACTGGGAGCCCATGGTGGACTTTGGTGAAGAGCCCATTTTTACCAGTCACTTCTCACAGCTACAACATAAGGAATGTGAAGACTGGACATCAGTAGACTGAATTCAAGCCTTAGCTCTCTCATTAACTCCCTATTCCTGGTTGAGTTGCTTAAATGTTGTGACCCTCAATTTCAAGAGGCTTTTGCAGGTGAATCATTAACCTCTATCTCAGTTCAGGGGCCTTCAGGTTTGTATTATGTCTCCCTACCCCCTCCCAGTACAGGTGCATAGGCTTTCCTTTGGGCTTACAGATGTTCTAGAGATATATGTCTGTAGATTGTTGGGGAGGAGGGAGTATGTGTCCAACTGAAATATTGAAAAGGCATTTAGCATATCCTAGCCTCAGTTCTACTAGGCAGTGAGTGAGTGAGGTACTCATGCTTTCTAAAGTCTTAGATGGCATCCACAGAAATAAGAGTTTAAAGATTGAGTTGCTGAAGGTTTCCTTATGAAAAAGGGTAATGCACCACCATAAATATCTCAAATCCCTCTATTACATGATCTGTCCCTTTATTGCTAATGGGGTTTAATATGTGCTTGAAGAGAGGTGAGCTGGGTGACTGGCCAAGAACTTGCATTTATAATTCTTTATTTATAATTTAAAAACATCCATTGGAACTAAAACTTTCTTTCTTCTGTGCTTTAGTTTAGCATTCATTAGTCTATCAAAAATTAACATAGCATATATATGCTATGTTTATATATATATATATATATATATATATATATATAGAGAGAGAGAGAGAGAGAGAGAGAGAGAGAGAGCAGTCTCTCTGTCCACAGACCAGACACTTGGCATAATTGACCACTGTTATTCCCAGCACCTGGCTCCAGATCTAACACAACACAGTGTCTACTGAATTCTTGAATCTGTTTAAGTAAGGGTTAGGTTTGCTTGTGGAGCTCTAAATGCTTTTCTGTGATTTGTTTTAATATTGGAGAAAATGGATACTTATGTTCCCTAAAATCTTAGCTGGTTCTGCATGAATAAGACTTTAAAGCGTGTGCTGTGCTGGAGATGCTCTTCCTCATGAGTCCCCACTGGCTAGAGTAAGGGTCCCAGGTGGCCCTTTTATATAGGCCCTCTCTTGGAAAAGCCTCAGGGATGAGGTTTTGATTTATTTAGAATATTTGAGGCCCAGAGAATGTAAATTTTGCCTAGTTTGATTTCTCTAGTACATCACTGTCTCCATTGTGAGTTGCCCTTGGGTGAGGATTTACTCTAGGAAAACGGAAAATGCCAGCCAACTGGTGCAAGTTCAAGTTCTGCCTTCACTCTTTTTTCTATCTCAGTCTTATTATTTGTGTAATGAGAGCCTTATCCTTGTCTCCCTTGAGATTGTTCTGAGGACCTAGTGAGATAATGGTTGGGAAATTGTTTTGTGGCAAGGGGCTACAGTATGAAAGCAGTGATACTGAGCATGAATGGTGACTAAAATAGTTCCAAAAAACAGGAATGTTGAAAACATTTGATTTCATAATGTCTGACTGTTAAGTCATTCTTTTCAAACAAGATTTCTGAAAAACCTAAGTGATAAATGTTCTAAAATTCAATAGTGATGAAATGTTCTGATGCCCAGCAGGAGCTGCATAGCCTTTGGCCCCAGGAGATAGCACTGCACACAGATCAAGGCAACCTTACTGTCCAGGTAACAGATTTATTTCACTGAACTTCAACATGCAAAGTCCATTCTTGGCTTGATGAGATTTAGCTTTATATAGATCAGGAAAAAATATCCTGAGGCTTACATTTTTGTCATTAAATATTAGGCATACTTTGTTCATTTCTCCATCACATTGAATTATGGTGAGTTCTGCATAAGCCTATCTCCCTTTCAAGACTGAAAACTATTTAAGGGATAGTACAGGGCTTATTTCAAGATTTTTTATGTCTAGCATAGTATCTGGCACATAGTAAAGACTTTATGAATGTTAATTGAATGACTGGTAAACATGTCATGAATGTTTACTGAAAGCCTGTCAAAATCTTTACCAGCAATATTTTGCTTTTAATTTTTCAATTTTTTTTCTTGTCAGTTAGCAACTTGTCTTAGTTACTTTTAGCCACCTTACGATGTTCTTAGAGAACTTTAGATATGGTTTTATTTTTGCCATTGACTTTGTTCATCCTGAAAAATACCCGAGTAGTTCTATTGTGGTCTGGAATGCAGATACATGTGTCCTTTGGATCTCTGGTGTTTATTTGTTTGTTTGTTTGTTTGAAGGCTTTTCTGATTAATGAGTTCACCCTTTCAGCCTAGTAGAAAGTGTGCCCTGAGACCATACTTCCACCAGGTCTGAGGCCCAGTCTAGTCACTGATTTGACAGTAAATTTTTATTCTTCCCTTGGTGCTGATCTGCATCTCAAACCCCAAATCTACTTGACAGTCCTTGGACAGCCTCTACTCCATGTTCTCTCTGACAATCTGATTCAGCTTCATCTTAAGTACATAATTATTTCTGTGTATTCTTCCCAATACCTTAGTCACATTTTCTTTTTACTCATGAGTTTTTTGGCTTGGAGTCCAAAGACCCCTTCCCTCCTATGGCTTTTTAGATATCTCAGGGGAGCTAAGTATGATAAAGATGTTAAGAATTCATATGTGGGGGGGCGGAGCAAGATGGCCGAATAGGAACAGCTTCAGTCTCCATCTCCCAGCGCGAGCGACACAGAAGACCGGCGATTTCTGCATTTTCAACTGAGGTACTGGGGTCATCTCACTCGGGAGTGCCGGACAATCGGTGCTGGTCAGCTGCTGCAGCCCGACCAGCGAGAGCTGAAGCAGGGCAAGGCATCGCCTCACCTGGGAAGCGCGAGTAGGAAGGGAGTCCCTTTTCCTAGCCAGGGGAACTGAGACACACAACACCTGGAAAATCGGGTAACTCCCACCCCAATACTGCGCTGTAACACCGGCACACCGGAGATTATATCCCACACCTGGCCGGGAGGGTCCCACGCCCACGGAGCCTCTCTCCTTGCTAACACAGCAGTCTGCGGCAATCTAACCGCAAGGCAGCAGCGAGGCTGGGGGAGGGGTGCCCGCCATCGCTGAGGCTTAAGTAGGTAAATAAAGCCGCTGGGAAGCTCGAACTGGGTGGAGCTCACAGCAGCTCAAGGAAACCTGCCTGTCTCTGTAGACTGCGCCTCTGGGGACAGGGCTCAGCTAAAGGAGCAGAAGCCTGTGAAACGCGAACGACTCTGTCTGACAGCTTTGAAGAGAGCAGTGGATCTCCCAACACGGAGGTTGAGATCTGAGAAGGGGCAGGCTGCCTGCTCAAGTGGGTCACTGACCCCTGAGTAGCCTAACTGGGAGACATCCCCCACTAGGGGCAGTCTGACACCCCACACCTCACAGGGTGGAGTACACCCCTGAGAGGAAGCTTCCAAAGCAAGAATCAGACAGGTGCACTCGCTGTTCAGCAATATTCTGTCTTCTGCAACCTCTGCTGCTGATACCCAGGAAAACAGGGTCTGGAGTGGACCTCAAGCAATCTCCAACAGACCTATAGCTGAGGGTCCTGACAGTCAGAAGGAAAACTATCAAACAGGAAGGACACCTATATCAAAACCCCATCAGTACGTCACCATCATCAAAGACCAGTGACAGATAAAACCACAAAGATGGGGAAAAAGCAGGGCAGAAAAGCTGGAAATTCAAAAAATAAGAGCGCATCTCCTCCTGCAAAGGAGCACAGCCCATCGCCAGCAACGGATCAAAGCTGGTCAGAGAATGATTTTGATGAGATGAGAGAAGAAGGCTTCAGTCCATCAAACCTCTCAGAGCTAAAGGAGGAATTACGTACCCAGCGCAAAGAAACTAAAAATCTTGAAAAAAAAGTGGAAGAATTGACAGCTAGACTAATTAATGCAGAGAAGGTCATAAACGAAATGACAGAGATGAAAACCATGACACGAGAAATACGTGACAAATGCACAAGCTTCAGTAACCGACTCGATCAACTGGAAGAAAGAGTATCAGCGATGGAGGATCAAATGAATGAAATGAAGCGAGAAGAGAAACCAAAAGAAAAAAGAAGAAAAAGAAATGAACAAAGCCTGCAAGAAGTATGGGATTATGTCAAAAGACCAAATCTACGTCTGATTGGGGTGCCTGAAAGTGAGGGGGAAAATGGCACCAAATTGGAAAACACTCTACAGGATATCATCCAGGAGAACTTCCCCAACCTAGCAGGGCAGGCCAACATTCAAATTCAGGAAATACAGAGAACGCCACAAAGATACTCCTCCAGAAGAGCAACTCCAAGACACATAATTGCCAGATTCACCAAAGTTGAAATGAAGGAAAAAATCTTAAGGGCAGCCAGAGAGAAACGTCGGGTTACCCACAAAGGGAAGCCCATCAGACTGACAGCAGACCTCTCGGCAGAAACTCTACAAGCCAGAAGAGAGTGGGGGCCAATATTCAACGTTCTTAAAGAAAAGAATTTTAAACCCAGAATTTCATATCCAGCCAAACTAAGTTTCAT
>NW_022305440.1:1028-3821 GCF_002776525.5 Piliocolobus tephrosceles | reverse complement strand
TTTTTTTTTTTATTATACTTTAAGTTCTAGGGTACATGTGCATAATGTGCAGGTTACATATGTATACATGTGCCATGTTGGTGTGCTGCACCCATCAACTCGTCAGCACCCATCAATTCATCATTTATATCAGGTATAACTCCCCAATGCAATCCCTCCCCCCTCCCCCCTCCCCATGATAGGCCGCAGTGTGTGATGTTCCCCTTCCCGAGTCCAAGTGAGCTCATTGTTCATTTCCCACATATGAGTGAGAACATGCGGTGTTTGGTTTTCTCTTCTTGTGATAATTTGCTAAGAATGATGGTTTCCAGCTGCATCCATGTCTCTACAAAGGACGCAAACTCATCCTTTTTTATGGCTGCATAGTATTCCATGGTGTATATGTGCCACATTTTCTTAATCCAGTCTGTCACTGATGGACATTTGGGTTGATTCCAAGTCTTTGCTATTGTGAATAGTGCCGCAATAAACATACGTGTGCATGTGTCTTTGTAGTAGCATAATTTATAATCCTTTGGGTATATACCCAGTAGTGGGATGGCTGGGTCATATGGTACATCTAGTTCTAGATCCTTGAGGAATCGCCATACTGTTTTCCATAATGGTTGAACTAGTTTACAATCCCACCAACAGTGTAAAAGTGTTCCTATTTCTCCACATCCTCTCCAACACCTATTGTTTCCTGATTTTTTAATGATTGCCATTCTAACTGGTGTGAGATGGTATCTCATTGTGGTTTTGATTTGCATTTCTCTGATGGCCAGTGATGATGAGCATTTTTTCATGTGTCTGTTGGCTGTATGAATGTCTTCTTTTGAGAAATGTCTGTTCATATCCTTTCCCCACTTTTGGATGGGGTTGTTTGTTTTTTTTCTTGTATATTTGTTTGAGTTCTTTGTAGATTCTGGAAATTAGCCCTTTGTCAGATGAGTAGATTGCAAAAATTTTCTCCCATTCTGTAGGTTGCCTGTTCACTCTGATGGTAGTTTCTTTTGCTGTGCAGAAGCTCTTTAGTTTAATGAGATCCCATTTGTCAATTTTGGCTTTTGCTGCCGTTGCTTTTGGTGTTTTAGACATGAAGTCCTTGCCCGTGCCTATGTCCTGAATGGTACTACCTAGATTTTCTTCTAGGGTTTTTATGGTATTAGGTCTAACATTTAAGTCTCTAATCCATCTTGAATTAATCTTCGTATAAGGAGTAAGGAAAGGATCCAGTTTCAGCTTTCTACTTATGGCTAGCCAATTTTCCCAGCACCATTTATTAAATAGGGAATCCTTTCCCCATTTCTTGTTTTTCTCAGGTTTGTCAAAGATCAGATGGTTGTAGATGTGTGGCATTATTTCTGAAGGCTCCGTTCTGTTCCATTGGTCTATATGTCTGTTTTGGTACCAGTACCATGCTGTTTTGGTTACTGTAGCCTTGTAGTATAGTTTGAAGTCAGGTAGCGTGACGCCTCCGGCTTTGTCCTTTTGACTTAGGATTGTCTTGGCAATACGGGCTCTTTTTTGGTTCCATATGAACTTTAAAGCAGTTTTTTCCAATTCGGTGAAGAAACTCATTGGTAGCTTGATGGGGATGGCATTGAATCTATAAATAACCTTGGGCAGTATAGCCATTTTCACAATATTGATTCTGCCTATCCATGAGCATGGTATGTTCTTCCATTTGTTTGTGTCCTCTTTGATTTCACTGAGCAGTGGTTTGTAGTTCTCCTCGAAGAGGTCCTTTACATCCCTTGTAAGTTGGATTCCTAGGTATTTTATTCTCTTTGAAGCAATTGTGAATGGAAGTTCATTCCTGATTTGGCTCTCTGCTTGTCTGTTACTGGTGTATAAGAATGCTTGTGATTTTTGCACATTAATTTTGTATCCTGAGACTTTGCTGAAGTTGCTTATCAGCTTAAGAAGATTTTGGGCTGAGACGATGGGGTTTTCTAAATATACAATCATGTCATCTGCAAACAGGGACATTTTGACTTCTTCTTTTCCTAACTGAATACCCTTGATTTCTTTCTCTTGCCTGATTGCCCTAGCCAGAACTTCCAACACTATGTTGAATAGGAGTGGTGAGAGAGGGCATCCCTGTCTTGTGCCAGTTTTCAAAGGGAACTTTTCCAGTTTTTGCCCATTCAGTATGATATTAGCTGTGGGTTTGTCACAAATAGCTCTTATTATTTTGAGGTACGTTCCATCAATACCGAATTTGTTGAGCGTTTTTAGCATGAAGGGCTGTTGAATTTTGTTAAAAGCCTTTTCTGCATCTATTGAGATAATCATGTGGTTCTTGTCTTTGGTTCTGTTGATATGCTGGATTACGTTGATTGATTTGCGAATGTTGAACCAGCCTTGCATCCCAGGGATGAAGCCCACTTGATCATGGTGGATAAGCTTTTTGATATGCTGCTGAATCCGGTTTGCCAGTATTTTATTGAGGATTTTTGCATCGATGTTCATCAGGGAGATTGGTCTAAAATTCTCTTTTTTTGTTGTGTCTCTGCCAGGCTTTGGTATCAGGATGATGTTGGCCTCATAAAATGAGTTAGGGAGGATTCCCTCTTTTTCTATTGATTGGAATAGTTTCAGAAGGAATGGTACCAGCTCCTCCTTGTACCTCTGGTAGAATTCAGCTGTGAATCCATCTGGTCCTGGGCTTTTTTTGGTGGGCAGGCTATTAATTGTTGCCTCAATTTCAGAGGCTGCTATTGGTCTATTCAGGGATTCAACTTCTTCCTGGTTTAGTCTTGGAAGAGTGTACGTGTCCAGGAAATTATCCATTTCTTCTAGATTTTCTAG
>NW_022305440.1:0-928 GCF_002776525.5 Piliocolobus tephrosceles | reverse complement strand
ATTCAGGGATTCAACTTCTTCCTGGTTTAGTCTTGGAAGAGTGTACGCGTCCAGGAAATTATCCATTTCTTCTAGATTTTCTAGTTGATTTGCGTAGAGGTGTTTATAGTATTCTCTGATGGTAGTTTGTATTTCTGTGGGGTCGGTGGTGATATCCCCTTTATCATTTTTTATTGCGTCTATTTGATTCCTCTCTCTTTTCTTCTTTATTAATCTTGCTAGCGGTCTGTCAATTTTGTTGATCTTTTCAAAAAACCAACTCCTGGATTCATTGATTTTTTGGAGGGTTTTTTGTGTCTCTATCTCCTTCAGTTCTGCTCTGATCTTAGTTATTTCTTGCCTTCTGCTAGCTTTTGAATGTGTTTGCTCTTGCCTCTCTAGTTCTTTTAATTGTGATGTTAGAGTGTCAATTTTAGATCTTTCCTGCTTTCTCTTGTGGGCACTTAGTGCTATAAATTTCCCTCTACACACCGCTTTAAATGTGTCCCAGAGATTCTGGTATGTTGTATCTTTGTTCTCACTGGATTCAAAGAACATCTTTATTTCTGCTTTCATTTCGTTATGTACCCAGTAGTCATTCAGGAGCAGGTTGTTCAGTTTCCATGTAGTTGAGCGGTTTTGATTGAGTTTCTTAGTCCTGAGTTCTAGTTTGATTGCACTGTGGTCAGAGAGACAGTTTGTTATAATTTCTGTTCTTTTACATTTGCTGAGGAGTGCTTTACTTCCAATTATGTGGTCAATTTTGGAGTAAGTGTGATGTGGTTCTGAGAAGAATGTATATTCTGTTGACTTGGGGTGGAGAGTTCTATAGATGTCTATGAGGTCCGCTTGGTGCAGAGATGAGTTCAATTCCTGGATATCCTTGTTAACTTTCTGTCTCATTGATCTGTCTAATGTTGACAGTGGAGTGTTGAAGTCTCCCATTATT
>NW_022305439.1:0-3277 GCF_002776525.5 Piliocolobus tephrosceles | reverse complement strand
GCTCATCGTCCACCAGTTTGTGGTTGATCCACTTCTCTATACGTCTTGTCTTGTGTGCATCTCATTGTTTGCTAGTGTTAGCTTTCCCCCTGTCAGTATAGTTTATTTGTGTAGCCTCTGTTGGTAGGTAGTTATTTGTGGAATTTGTGAATGGAAGGGACCTTGGAGGTCTGCTAGGTCAGCCCAGTGATTTTAGAGACAAATGGAAATACAGGGGAATGTTCCAGCTTTTTTGGTGGCAAAACCAGGAATAGAAAGCAATGTTCTTTGTGCCACAATGTCATTGAAAGACAGCTCAATGTGGGCCTAAAATGCAGAGTAACTAACTTTCATTTATCTCTGCTTCTGACTCTTGTTATCAGACATTTTAAATTGACCTTAATGTGTTAGCAGAAATATGAAAAGTCCTGACTTGTTTACATATAAGGTACTTCTTCGCCTACTCATTTGGTTGTTTTTTCAACAGGATTGAAAAGACATTGTTATAAACTGAATGTTTATGTCTCCCCCAGATTCTTGTGCTGGAGCCCTCACTGCCAGTGTGATGGTATTAGGGGGTAGGACACTTGGGAGGTGATTAGGGTTAGATGAGGTCATGAGCGTGGGCCCTGGTCTGACAGGATTAGTGCCCTTAGAAGAAGAGAAACCAGGCCGGGTGTGGTGGCTCACACCTGTAATCCCAGCACTTTGGGAGGCCAACGTGGGCAGATCACGAGGTCAGGAGATTGAGACCATCCTGAAACCCTGTTTCTACTAAAAATACAAAAATTAGTTGAGTGTGGTGGCACGTGCCTGTAATCCCAGCTACTCGGGAGGCTGAGGCAGGAGAGTTGCTTGAACCAGGGAGCCGGAGGTTGCAGTGAGCTGAGATTGTGCCACTGCACTCCAGCCTGGTGTCAGAGCGAGACTCTGTCTCAAAAAAAAAAAGAAGAGGAGAAAGCAGAGAGCTCCCACTGCTCTGGTGTGAGGAAACAAGAAGAAAGGTGGTGGTCTGCAAGCCAGGAAGAGGTCCCTGTCCCAGAACTGAGTTGGCCGACACCTTGATCTTGGACAAATGAACTAATGTTTAAACCACACAGCCTATGGTGTTTATTATGGTATTTGCCTGTGGTATTATGGGCATCTGATTTGACTGATATAGAGATGGTTCCAGAATAATGTAGCCTGTATTTAAGTTGGTGATGCCATGAAAATAAACGTGGTAGTTCATTCCTTTATATGAAGATAGCACTGTGAGCCCAGGGCCTTTGCTCATGTCTTAGTTGAGCCTTGTCTTCTTATAATAGCTTCCTAATTTCTCTTTCCCCCCTCTAATTTATATTACATATCTGGATTAAATCATATATGGTATGATTTTATACTTTATGTCTATACAAACTTTTACTGATTTTGTTTCATTTCATTTTATTTTTGAGACATGCCCTTGCTCTGTTGCTCAGGCTGGAATGCAGGTGTGCCATCACAGCTCACTGTAACCCTAAATTCCTGCACTCAAGTGATCCTCCTGCCTCAGCCTCCTGAGTAGCTGGGATTACAGGTTTGCTATCCTGCCTAGCTAATTTTTAAATTTTTTGTAAGGACAGAGTCTTGCTGTGTTGTCCAGAATGGTTTCAAACTCCTGGCCTCAAGCAGTCCTCTCACCTCAGCCTCTCAAAGCACTGGATTACAGGCATGAGCCACTGTACCCGGCCCAGTGATTTTTTGTTGTTAAGATCAAGGACGGGTTCCCTGGCTTGGCATTCAAGGCTCATGATCTGGGCGTGATATGCAAGTTTAGGTTTCAGTGTTTCCATTCCCACCATCAGCCTTGCACTCCAGCTTGTTGCCTAAGCCCTGTTCTGAAGCCCAGCCTGAGAACTGCACAAGAAACAAAACAGCTGAGAAGAAACTGTTGGCAAGGAAATAGAAATAGGCGCCCTTACACATTGACAGTGAGATAATGGTATATCCTCCTGCCTCAGCCTCCTGAGTAGCTGGGATTACAGGTTTGCTATCCTGCCTAGCTAATTTTTAAATTTTTTATAAGGACAGAGTCTTGCTGTGTTGTCCAGAGTGAGACAACATTTTATACCTTCTCAAGAATTTATACCTTCTCATCTCTTCATCTTCTTCACCTATGTTCTTATCTCCATCTGGGACATCATCTTCACACTTCTGCCTCTTTAAATCTTCTCCATCCTTCAAGACTTGAAATACTTCCTATACATGATCCCTGCTCTGACATCCAAGCTAGAATTAATCTTTCTTCCTTTGAACTCTGATAGTGCTTAATGTTTTTCATCCTTTAATTATGCAGCAGTCCTGTGTGTTAGATGTTATTATTCCCCCAGTTTTTCATAGTTTGAAAATATTTACTGTAGTCATATATTTTGAATATGTAATATGAGCGGCATTCAGAAGGTCCTGGAGAGTGAAAGGAAGTCCTATCCCATCACTGCCCTGTGACCACTGTTGCTAGTTTTTGTTTGTTTGTTTGTTTTTCCAAGACAGAGTCTTGCTGTGTCACCAAGCTGGCGTGATCTCAGCTCACTGCAACCTCCACCTCCCGGGTTCAAGCGATTCTCCTGCCTCAATCTCCTAAGTAGCTGGGACTACAGGTGTGCACCACCACACCCAGATAATTTTTGTATTTTTAGTAGAGACGGGGTTTCATCATGTTGGTCAGGATGGTCTGGATATCTTGGCCTTGTGATCCACCTGCCTCAGCCTCTCAAAGTGCTGGGATTACACGCATGAGCCACTGCGCCCAGCCTTTATGTCTTCTTTTTAAAAACACAGATGTTGGCATAAGATAAACACTGTTCTCCACCAGTTCCCCAGTGATAAGTATTTAGGTTGTTCCCAACCGTTTGGATTAATCAATGCTGAGTTGTACGTAATTCTTGCATATTTGCGTGAATATGTTCATAGGATGCATTGCTAGAAATGGAATTGTGGGATCCAGGGTTCTACACATTTTAAATGTTGATGGGTGTTGCTGGATTCCCTTCCGTTAGGGCCGTACCGTTATCTCACTGTCAATGTGTAAGGGCGCCTATTTCTATTTCCTTGCCAATAGTTTCTTCTCAGCTGTTTTGTTTGACATGACACACACACAAAAATAGCCCCCTTGTTCCAAAAACATGGACATTTTACATTTCTACTTAAAGTGTGCACACACTGACTGAAGCTCTGTGTTGCAGTGATGTGTGCTGCTAGGATTGTGGCTCTGTTTCGAATTTGCTAGCTATGCTATGGCTTTCCAGTCAGGTATTTTTTGTTTTGTTCATGTTGTTGC
>NW_022305436.1:447-1321 GCF_002776525.5 Piliocolobus tephrosceles | reverse complement strand
CATGCAGGCTCCAGGAAGTGCCACAGCCCAGTAGCTTCATGTGTCACCAAACAGTGGAAGTTTGGGTGGGAGAGTGCTGGGCCCTGAGTTCAGAAGTGGGAGAAGTCTTGACCCTGGGTATCCTGGTGGAGAATAGATAATGCCTGCCCCTGGGAAGCCCCTTCTCTCCCTGACAAAGGCTGGGATGGAGATGGGCCCTCTGAGCTCAGCCAACGTGCGAAGCACAGAGTCCCCATCCCACTGCCTCTCCCTTTCTCGCACTCTGGAGTGGCGGTGGGGACAGACCTTCCAGCTCTGTGCATGTATAGGTGGGGGGTGAGGAGCGGGGGGGTAGCCTTCATGGAGGCTGCTGAGGGCCCTGAACTCCCGTGCTCCAAATGAGTGAAAGACCCTGCTCCTGGGTCACCTGCCTTTGTCTATCTCACCTACGTGTCTCTCAGCTTCAAAGAAGTAGTTCTGGGTGAATGGAGCAGGGTACGCCTGTGCGTGCAGAGGCTTCTGATGGTGGGACTCTGTAGAGCTACAGGGGATGCAGACAGAGAACTGCAAAGGGGGTGAAGTGTGTGTGAGGGAGCCATAAGTGGTGCCGTGACCCAGGAGACTCTGACATTCCAGCCCCTTCGAGAGGCCTTAGAGGGGCCTAGTGGCTCATCCCGGCCCCACCCCAGGGTCCGTCCCTGCTCCAGCTCCCAGATCACAGACCTAGAAAAACCACATTTACCCCCAACACAGAGGGCCATATTAGCGAGATGGCAAAGTGGCAAAGTGAGTAAGGAAGACGAATTTCTTAACATCTTTGATAAACTTGCACATAATAACCTATTGAACCCTTTTTTTTTTTTTTTTTTTTTTTTTTTTTTTTTTTTTTTTTTTT
>NW_022305436.1:0-347 GCF_002776525.5 Piliocolobus tephrosceles | reverse complement strand
AACCCTTTTTTTTTTTTTTTTTTTTTTTTTTTTTTGAGATAGTTTCGCTCTTTTGCTCAGGCTGGAGTGAAGTAGTGCAATCTCGGCTCACTGCAACCTCCGGCCCCTGTGTTCAAACGATTCTTCTGCCTCAGCCTCCCAAGTAGCTGAGATGATTGGCACCCACCACCACATCCTACTAATTTTTGTATTTTTAGTAGAGACTGGGTTTCACCATGTTGGCCAGGCTGGTCTCGAACTCCTGACCTCAGGTGATCTACCGGCCTCGGCCTCCCAAAGTACTAGGATTACAGGTGTGAGCCGCCGTGCCTGGCCCAGGTGTGAGCCGCCGTGCCTGGCCCATCTAT
>NW_022305433.1:0-1638 GCF_002776525.5 Piliocolobus tephrosceles | reverse complement strand
TTGTGATCTGTGAATTCGTTTCACAGAGTTACATCTTTGTCCTCAGGAAGCAGTTTGCTAATACTCTTTTCCTAGAATCTGAAAGGTGATATTTGGGTATCAATTGGGGCCCATGGTGAAAAAGGAAATATCATCATTTAATAACTAGAGGGAAGCTTTCTGAGAGATTGCTTTCTGATATGTGACTTCATCACACAGAATTCCACACATTGCTTATTGGCACAGTTTGCTAAGACTGTTGTCTTGGATTCTGCAAAGTGATATTTGGGAGCTCTTTGAGGGCTATGGTGAAAAAGGATACATCCTCAGACAGAGAGTGGCAACAAGCATTCTGAGAAACTGCATTACTATGTGTGAGTGCAACTCACAGAGTTACACTTTTCTCTTCAGCTATCAGTTTGCTAAGGCAGTTTGCTTGGAATCTACAATGGGATTCTTCTTAGCATAATGAAGCTTACGGTCACAAAGCAAGCGTCCTCAGAGGAAAACTGCAAAGAAGCTTTCTTAGAAACTTCTCTCTGATGTTTGCATTCATCTCACAGAGTTACACTTATCTTTCATTGAGCAGGCCACTAACATGTCTTTGGGGAAACTGAGAAGTTCTTCTTTGCAAGGCTTTCAGGCCGACACTGAAAAAGGAAATATCATCAGTTAAAAATGGGAAAGATGCTTTCTGAGAAACTTCTTTGTGATCTGTGAATTCGTCTCACAGAGTTACATCTTTTTCCTCAGGAATCAGTATGCTAACACTCTTTTCCTAGAATCTGCAAGGTGATATTTGGGAGCCCTTTGGGGACCACGTTGAAAAAGGAAATATCATCACATAATAACTAGAGGGAAGCTTTCTGAGAGATTGCGTTCTGATATTTGACTTCATCACACAGAGTTCCACACATTGCTTCTTGGCAGAGTTTGCTAAGCCTGTTGTCTTGGATTCTGCAAGGTGATATTTGGGAGCTCATTGAGGGCTATGGTGAAAAAGGATATATCCTCAGAAAGAGAGTGGCAAGAAGCATTCTGAGAAACTGCATTGCTATGTGTGAGAGCAGCTCACAGAGTTACACGTTTCTCTCCAGCTATCAGTTTGCTAAGGCAGTTTGCTTGGAATCTGCAATGGTATTCTTCTTAGCGTAATGTAGCTTACGGTGACAAAGCCAGTGTCCTCAGAGAAAAACTGCCAAGAAGCTTTCTTGGAAACTTCTCTCTGATGTGTGAATTCATCTCACAGAGTTACACTTATGTGTCATGGAGCAGGCCACTAACACTGTGTTTGAGGAAAGTGAGAAATTCTAC
This sequence comes from Piliocolobus tephrosceles, assembly GCF_002776525.5. Lineage (NCBI taxonomy): Eukaryota > Metazoa > Chordata > Mammalia > Primates > Cercopithecidae > Piliocolobus > Piliocolobus tephrosceles. The sequence continues at coordinate 345 of NW_022305433.1, read as the reverse complement.
TTTGCAAGGCTTTCAGGCCGACGCTGAAAAAGGAAATATCATCAGTTAAAACGGGAAAGAAGCTTTCTGAGAAAGTTCTTTGTGATCTGTGATTTCGTCCCACAGAGTTACGATTTGTCCACAGGAAGGATTTTGCTAACACTCTTTTCCTAGAATCTGTAAGGTGATATTTGGGAGCCAATTGGGGCCCATGGTGAAAAAGGAAATATCATCACATAATAACTAGAGGGAAGCTTTCTGAGAGATTGCGTTCTGATATGTGACTTTATCACATAGAGTTCCACACATAGCTTCTAGGCAGAGTTTGCTAAGACTGTTGTCTTGGATTCTGCAAAGTTATATTAG
>NW_022305432.1:247-1806 GCF_002776525.5 Piliocolobus tephrosceles | reverse complement strand
CCCTTCCTTCTTTCCTTCCTTCCTTCCTTCCTTCCTTCCTTCCTTCCTTCCTTCCTTCCTTCCTTCCTTCTTTCCTTCCTTCCTTCCTTCCTTCTTTCCTTTCTTTTTCTTTCTTCTCTCACTCTGTCACCCAGGCTGAAGTGCATTGGACAAACATGGCTTACTGTAGCCTCCACCTCCCAAGGTTCAGGCAACCCTCCCACCTCAGCCTCCCGAGAACCTGGGACTATAGGTGTGCAACACTATGCTCAGCTAAGTTTTAAAAATTTTCTGTAGAGACTGAGTCTCGCCATGTTGCCTAGGCTGGTCTTGAACTCTTGGGGTCAAGTGATCCCCCTGCCTTGTCCTCCCAAAATGCTGGGACTCAAGCGTGAGCCACTTTCCCAGCCCCATTTCTTTTTCTATCTCAGTTCTTCCATCTGGGATACCTGAAGTACATTCTTTAAATTTTCTTTAATAATAATTTTTTTTTTTTTGTAGCACACTCTGTTTGTGTTGGTCTGAAAATGATTTTATTTCACCATTCTTGAAAGACATGGAATCTTGACAGCTGTTTTCTCTTAGGACAGCAAAGATATTATTCTACTATCTTCTGGTTTCAGTTGTTGCTGTTGAGAAATTAGCCATCAGTCTAATTGCTATTTATTTGTAGGTGACCTGTGTTTCTCTCTAGTTGCTTTTTGGATTCTGTCTCTCTGACTCTTGTGTTTGTGTTATAGTTTTGCTGTGAGGTACCTGAGTCTGGATTTATTTTCGTTTATCTTGCCTAGGATTCACTGGACTTCCTGAATTTGAGGATTAGTATCTTTCAACAATTCTAGAACATTCTAAGCCATCACCTCTACATATTACCTTTTTTCCTATTTCATTACTTATTTCCCATTGAAACCACGATTTTATATAGTTGAGACTTTTCACTGTATCTCTTAATATTTTTTATCCTCTTTTTAGTATTTTTCATCTCACTGTCTTTCAGGGCTGTATTTGTTGTATTTTCTTCAGCTCCGTATTTTCAATTCACTAATTCTTTCTTCTACTATATCTAATCTTAAATTTGAAACAGGTTGGCAAATTATATCTTATGAGACAAATCTGGCACGTAGCTTGTTTTTAGGTTTTTTTGTTTGTTTGTTTTGAGACATGGTCTTTATCAACCAGGCTGGAGTGCAGTGACACAATCACAGCTTATTGCAGCCCTGGCCCCCTGCACTCAAGATGTCCTCCCACCTCTCAGCCTTCTGAGTAGCTGGGACTACAGGCATGTGCCACCATGCTCAGCTAATTTTTGTGCTTTTTGTAGAGGTGGAGTTTCACCATGTTGGCCCAGGATGGTCTCAAACTCCTGGGCTCAAGTCATCTACCTGTTTTGACCTCCCAAAGTGCTTGGCTTACAGGTGTGAGCCACCACACCTGGCCTGTTTTTATATGGTCTTTGAGCTAAGAATGTTTTTTAAATTTGTGAAGCATTGTAAAGAAAACCAAATAATATGTGACAGAAATCTATATCACCCATGAAGCCTAAAATATTTCTTACCTGGTCATTTGCACACACACACACA
>NW_022305432.1:0-147 GCF_002776525.5 Piliocolobus tephrosceles | reverse complement strand
TTTTTTTTTTTTTTTTTGAGACAGACTCTCACTCTGTCACCCAGGCTGGAGTGCAGTGATGTGATCTTGGTTCATTACAACTTCTGCCTCTTGGGTTCAAGCAATTCTCCTGCCTCAGTCTGCCAAGCAGCTGGGATTACAGGCCCT
>NW_022305429.1:0-1504 GCF_002776525.5 Piliocolobus tephrosceles | reverse complement strand
ATAATTGCATAATTGCATAATTGCATAATTGCATAATTGCATAATTGTACAACTGTGAAAACCAAGGATGGAATTGTAAAAATATTTGCATATGAAAAAGGAAAAACAGTTTTCTCTTAATTTAAAAGTGTAAGTTGTGTTGTGCGCTAAAAATAAACAAAAAAAACTAAATCGATATAATCTAAATCAATAAACTATAAATTAAAAAGTTATAATAGATCATAAGTTTAATTGTAAACATTTTAAAAAACTGTTATAGCAAAAAAAAAAAAAAAAAAAAAAAAAACATTGAAGATAAATCGAACCTGACAAAAAAAGTAGCAAAAAAAAGTGACAAAAAAATGTTAGCCATGTAAATCGCAATCATATGAACTTAAAAAAAAAAAAAAAGGAAAGGTATAATATTAAAAATATTGCAAATTAATAAAAAAAATAACACATGTATGTTGGGTTGCGAAAAAAAATACAAGTAATGGACTTAAAAAAAAAATAAAAATTAAACTGGCAAAGTTATATTTAAAAATTAATAATTTTTTTTTAAATACGACAAAGAGACATAACATGTATGAAAAAAAAAAAAAAAAAGCTTCTTAAGAATTTACAATAAAAGGTTGAGAAAAAAAAAAAGTGTCGAATATCAGCGGAAACTTTTTTTGTATTAAACTAGATAAAAAAAAATATATATATTTATATATACATATGACATATAAAGAATCTAGTTTGAAGAAATGAAAAATTATAAATTTTATCAAAAACAACTGCACTATTATCATTTTAAAATTATTAACTGAAAGGTGTATTGGTAATAAAAAGGTAGAGGTATAATAGGAAACAAAAAAGGTAAGTAAACAAAAAAAATATATATGCGATTATGCATTTATATATATAATAAACTTATTTGTATTTAAAAGTATACTATAACGATTATAATTTAATAAAAACACCAACCTCAATCATTTATAGCAGAAAATTATCAGAAACAGTCGTAAAAAAAAACGAAATCAGAAAGCAATAGGAAATAATGACAGTAACAACAACTTTATCACTTATTAAACTTTTAAAATGAAATAGTGCATAAATAAAATTATAGAATAAATGGTAAGTGTCGATGAATATATATATAAGGATATTAATAACAATAAGAGTAAGAATATGAATAAGCGTGAGAGTAATATTAATAGGAACAATAATAATGATAATCATAACAATAATAATAATAATAATAATAATAGTACTACTAATAAAATAAAACCAGTGAACACGTGTGTAATTCATTTTAACATGTTTTTAATATAAAATTATGGAGAGAAAAAAAAAAAAAAATAATAAATTAAATTAAAATAACTCTATGCTACATATATAAATTTAAAAGAAAAAAAAAAAAATAATAAAATAGAGTAAAAAGGAAGAAAAAAAAAAAAAAAAAATAAATAAATAAATAAAAATAAAAAATAAATAAAAAAAAAAAAAAAATAGATATCAATATGTATAGATATACAGATGT
>NW_022305428.1:0-4797 GCF_002776525.5 Piliocolobus tephrosceles | reverse complement strand
ATAATGTAATGAAATGGAACAGAATTTGGAATGGAATGGAATGGAATATGGAACGGAATGGAATGGAATGAAAGAGAATGGAATGGAATGGAATGGAATGGAATGGAATATGGAATGGAATGGGATTGGAATGGAATAGAATATGGAAGGGAATGAAATGGAATTGAATGGAATGGAATATGGAATACAATGGAATAAGGAATGGAATGGAAAATGGAATTGAATGGAACATGGAATGGAATGTAATGGAATGGTATATGAAATGGAATGGAACATGAAAAAAAACATGAAATGGAATGGAATGGAAAGGAATGAAATGCAATGGAATGAAATGGAATATGTAATGGAATGGAAAAGGGAAAGCAATGGAATATGGAAAGGAATGGAAAATGAAATGGACCTGACTGGAAAGGAACGGAACGGAAGGGAGAATGGGATTAAAGGGAATGGAACGGAATGGAATGAAATATGGAATGGAAAGGAATATGATATGGAATTGAATATGGAATCGAATGGAATATGGAATGGAATGGAATGAAATATGGAATGGAATGGAATACAGAATGGATTGAAATATGTAATGTAATGTAATGGAATGGAATGGAATATGTAATGGAATGAAATGGAATATGGGATGGAATGAAATATGGAATGGACTGGAATACGGAACGGAATCGAATGGAATGGAATGGAATATGCAATGGAGTGCAATGAAATATTGAATGAAATGGAATTTGGGATGCAACGGAATATGGAATGGAATGGAATAAGGAACAGAATGTAATGCAATGGAATGGATTGGAACGGAATATGAAATGGAATGAATGGGATGGAATATGAAATGGAATGGAGTATGCAATGGAATATAGAATGGAATGGAATATGGAATGGAATGGAACTGAACGTAACGATATGGAATGGAATGGAATGGAATGGAATATGAAGTGGAAAGAAAGGGAACGGAATGGAATAGAATGCAATGGAATATGGAATGGAATGGAGTATGAAATGGAATTGAATGGAAGAAAATATGGAATAGAATGGAATGGAATGGAATATGGAATGAAATGAAATATGGAATGCAATGGAATTGAATATGGAATAGAATGGAATGGAATAAAATATGGAATGGAATGGAATTGAAAGGAATGGAATGGAATATGGAATACAAGGGAATGAAATAAGAATGGAATGCAATGGAACGTAATGCAATTCAATATGGAATCGAATGGAATAGAATATGGAATGGAATGGAACAATGAATGGAACAGAATGGAATGGAATATGCAATGGAATCTAATGAAAATGAAATGCAACAGATTATGGAATGGGATGGAATGGAATGGAATGGAATGAAATGATATGGAATATGGAACGAGATGGAAGAGAATGTAACGAAATGGAATGGAATATGGAATGGAATGGAATGGAATGGAATGGAATGGAATGGAATGGAAAGGAATGGAATATGGAATGGACTGAAATATGTAATGGAATGGAATGGAATGTGTAATGGATGAAATGGAATATGGGATGGAATGAAATATGGAATGGAATGGAATATGGAACGGAATCGAATGGAATGGAATGGAATATGCAATGGAGTGGAATGAAATATTGAATGAAATGGAATTTGGGATGCAATGGAATATGGAATGGAATGGGAAAAGGAACGGAATGTAATGCAAAGGAATGGATTGGAATGGAATATGAAATGGAATGAATGGGATGGAATATGAAATGGAATGGAGTACGCAATGGAATTTAGAATGGAAGGGAATATGGAAAGGAATGGAACTGAACGAAATGATATGAAATGGAATAGAATGGAATGTGAAATGGAAAGAAAGGGAACGGAATGGAATGGAATGCAATGGAATATGGAATGGAATGGAGTATGAAATGGAATTGAATGGAAGGAAATATGGAATAGAATGGAATGGAATGGAATATGGAATGAAATGAAATATGGAATGCAATGGAATGGGATATGGAATAGAATGGAATGGAATAAAATATGGAATGGAATGGAATTGAAAGGAATGGAATGGAAAATGGAATACAAGGGAATAAAATAAGAATGGAATGCAATGGAACGTAATGCAATTCAATATGGAATCGAATGGAATAGAATATGGAATGGAATGGAACAACGAATGGAACGGAATGGAATGGAATATGCAATGGAATCTAATGCAAAATGAAATGCAACAGATTATGGAATGGGATAGAATGGAATGGAATGGAATGAAATGATATGGAATATGGAATGGGATGGAATGGAATGGAATGAATTGGAATGGAATATGGAATGAAATGGATTAGAACATAACGAAATGGAATGGAATATGGAGTGGAACGGAATGGAATGGAATTGAATGGAATGAAATGGAATGGAATATGTAACGAATTAGAATGGAATGGAATGGTGTGGAATAAGAAATGGAATGGAATATAATGGAATAAAATGGAATATGAAATGGAATGGAATGGAATGGAATTGGATAGTGAATGGAATAGAATGGAACGGAAGGGAATTGAAGGGGATATGGAATGGAATGGAATGGAATGGAATAGAATGGAATGAAATGGAACGTAATATGAAATGGAATGAATTATGGAATGGAACGAAACTGGAGGGAACACAACGAAATATGAAAGGAAATGGAAAAGAATGAAAGGGAATGAAATGAATTGAAAAGGAATATGGAGTGGAATGGAATATAGAAAGGAAAGGAATATGGAAAGCGTAGGAATGGAATATGGAATAGAAAGGAATGGAATAGAATATGGAATTTAATGTAATTGAATGGAATCGAATGGAATATGGAATGCAATGGAATGGAATAAGAATGAAATAAAATGGAACGCAATGCAATGCAATATGGAATGCAATGCAATACAATATGGAATGGAATGAATTATGGGATAGAACGGAATGGAGTGGAATGGAATGGAATATGGAATGGAATGGAATGGAATATGGAATGGAAAGGAGTGGAAATTAATGGAATGGAATGGAATAAGGAAAGGAATGGAATGGAATGGAATATGGAATGGAATGGAAAGGAATGGAATGGAATGCAATGGTATTGAATGGAAAGACGGAATGGAATGGAATATGGAATTGAGTGGAATGGACGCAATGGAACAGAATGCAGCAGCATGGAATATGGAATGAAATGGAATGGAATGGAATGAATGGAAAGGAATGAAATGTAACATGAAATGGAATGGAATGGAATATGGAATGGAATGGAAAATGGAATTGAATGGAATGGAAAGGAATAGAATAGAATGGAATATGGAATTGAATAGAATGGAATGGAATGGAGTGGAATGCAATATGGAATGCAATGGAATGGAATGGAATGGAATATGCAATGGAAAAGAATGAAATGGAATGGAATATGGAACGGAATGGAATGGAATGGAATGGAAAGAATGGAATGGAATGTGCAATGGAAAGGAAATTGGAATGGAATAGAATATGGAAGGGAATGGAATGGAATTGAAAAGAGTGGAATATGGAATGCCATGAAATATTGGATGACATGGAATTTGGAATGAAAAGGAATATGGTATGGAATTCAATGGTATGGTTTATGGAATGGAATGGAACATGAAATGGAAAGGAATATCGAATGGAATGGAATGGAATATTGAATGGAATGGAATGGAATGAAATGGAATATGGAATGGAATTGAATGGAATATGGAATGAAATTGAATGGAAGGAAATGGAATTGAGTGGAAGGGAATATGGAATGGAATGGAATGGAATGGAATATGCAATGGAATGGAATATGAAATGAAATGGAATATGGAATGGAATGGAATGGAATAGGTAACGGTTTGGAATGGAATGGAATGAAACGAAATATGGAATGGAACGGAAAGAATGGAATGTAACTGATCGGAACGGAACAGAACGGAATGGAACGGAATATGAGGTGGAATGGAAGGGAATGGAATGGAATGGAATATGGAATGGAATGAAATATGGAACGGAATGCATTGGAATATGGAATGGAATAGAATACGGAATGGAATGGAAAATGGAATGCAATGGATTGGAATATGTAATGGAATGGAGTAGAATATGGAATGGAATGGAATTTGAAATGGAATGTAATGGAATGGAAAATGGAAAAAATAGAAAGGAAACTAATTGAATGGAATGAAATGGAATAAGGAATGGAATGGAATATGGAATGGAATGGAGTGGAATGGAATGGCATGGAATGGAACATGGATTGCAATGGAATATGGAATTGAATGAAATGGAACGGAATGGAACTGAATGGGGCGGAACGGAATATGGAATGGAATCAAGGGGAATGGAATGGAATATGGAAAGGCATGGAATATGGAATGGAATGGAAAATGGAACGGAAAGGAATATGAAATGGAATAATATGAAACGGAATGGAAAGTAATAGAATATGGAAAGGAATAAAATGGAAAATGTAAAGGAAAGAAATATGGAACGGAATGGAATGGAAAATTGATTGGAATGGAATGCAATATGGAGTGGAATGGAATATGGAATGGGTGAACTGGAATGGAATACAATGAATTGGAATGGAATATGGAAGGGAATGCAATTTAATGCAATGGAATGGAATGGAATATGGAAAGGAATGGAATGGTATATTGAATGGAATGAAATGGAATGGAATCGAATGAAATGGATTCGAATATGTAGTGGAAAGATTGGAAAGGAATGGAATGGAATGGAATGGAATATATAATGTAATGAAATGGAACAGAATTTGGAATGGAATGGAATGGAAT
>NW_022305427.1:0-1037 GCF_002776525.5 Piliocolobus tephrosceles | reverse complement strand
GGGCAAGGACTTCATGTCTAAAACACCAAAAGCAACGGCAGCAAAAGCCAAAATTGACAAATGGGATCTCATTAAACTAAAGAGCTTCTGCACAGCAAAAGAAACTACCATCAGAGTGAACAGGCAACCTACAGAATGGGAGAAAATTTTTGCAATCTACTCATCTGACAAAGGGCTAATTTCCAGAATCTACAAAGAACTCAAACAAATATACAAGAAAAAAACAAACAACCCCATCCAAAAGTGGGGAAAGGATATGAACAGACATTTCTCAAAAGAAGACATTCATACAGCCAACAGACACATGAAAAAATGCTCATCATCACTGGCCATCAGAGAAATGCAAATCAAAACCACAATGAGATACCATCTCACACCAGTTAGAATGGCAATCATTAAAAAATCAGGAAACAACAGGTGTTGGAGAGGATGTGGAGAAATAGGAACACTTTTACACTGTTGGTGGGATTGTAAACTAGTTCAACCATTATGGAAAACAGTATGGCGATTCCTCAAGGATCTAGAACTAGATGTACCATATGACCCAGCCATCCCACTACTGGGTATATACCCAAAGGATTATAAATTATGCTACTACAAAGACACATGCACACGTATGTTTATTGCGGCACTATTCACAATAGCAAAGACTTGGAATCAACCCAAATGTCCATCAGTGACAGACTGGATTAAGAAAATGTGGCACATATACACCATGGAATACTATGCAGCCATAAAAAAGGATGAGTTTGCGTCCTTTGTAGAGACATGGATGCAGCTGGAAACCATCATTCTTAGCAAATTATCACAAGAAGAGAAAACCAAACACCGCATGTTCTCACTCATAGGTGGGAACTGAACAATGAGCTCACTTGGACTCGGGAAGGGGAACATCACACACTGGGGCCTATCATGGGGAGGGGGGAGGGGGGAGGGATTGCATTGGGGAGTTATACCTGATATAAATGATGAATTGATGGGTGCTGACGAGTTGATGGGTGCAGCACACCAACATGGCACATGTATACATATGTAAC
>NW_022305424.1:0-1066 GCF_002776525.5 Piliocolobus tephrosceles | reverse complement strand
GGGCTCCAGTGGAAAGAAGGGAATGAAGAGGGAGGGAGAGACCCTGGGTGGACCAGATGGCCACACCATGAACCCTCCCAGAGACTTTAGACAGAGAGAGGCGCTCCACACACCCCACACTCCCTGTCATCTCTCACCCCCTTCTCTGTCCACACAGGTCAGCCCAAGGCCACCCCTTTAGTCACTCTGTTTCCACCATCTTCTGAGGAGCTCCAAGCCAACAAGGCCACACTGGTGTGTCTCATGAGTGACTTCTATCCTGGAATCTTGATGGTGACCTGGAAGGCAGATGGTACCCCAAGGCATGGAGATGACCACGCCCTCCAAACAGAGCAACAAGTACGTGACTAGCAGCTACCTGAGCCTGACGCCCAAGCAGTGGAGGTCCCGCACCATCTTCAGCTGCCAGGTCACGCATGAAGGGAGCACCGTGGAGAAGACAGTGGCCCCTGCAGAATGTTCGTAGGTTCCCAACCCTCACCACACCTACAGGGACCTGGAGTTGCAGAATCCCAGGGGAGGGGTCTGCATCCCAAGTCATCCAGCCCTTCTCCCTGTACCCAGAAAACCCTCAATAAACATCCTTTGTCAACCAGAAATCCTGCTCCCTCCCTTCATTTCTTATCTCTCATATAATTTGATGCGTCTCCTGGGTTCTCAGTGTGGCGTTGGGGAAATCCTGGCACCAGTGGGAAAGCAGCCTGGAGGAGAGGATCACAGCGTCCCAGGCGTGTCCCCTGGGGAAATAGGCCAGGATAGGAGGAGTTGGCTCACTGGACACCGGTCCATCCATTCTTTCCCACCTCCCCTTCCTCCTTACAGCTCAACCCCCAACCCGCTGCCTGTTTTCTAGAGGGAGCTATTTGTGGCTGATACACCCTCTGTCCTAGATACACCCTCTGTCCCTGTCCTGGTCTGGACCCTCTACCCACCCACGGCCTGTCTTTCCTCAGCCTGGAAATCCTACTCTGGGCCTGGAGTCCCTCTTTTTCTGGTCCTGGGCCCTGGAATGCCCTCCTTCCTCTCTGCCCAACTCCCCACCCCCAAGGGTTGGACTGTCCAGGAC
>NW_022305423.1:0-2091 GCF_002776525.5 Piliocolobus tephrosceles | reverse complement strand
TTCCCACCTCACTTTCCTTCCTTATCAAAATTGTATCAAACATTAATTTTCAACTTAAAATCTTTTCCAACAGCAGAATGTGCACTCTTCTCAAGTGCATATGAACACTCTTCATTATAGATTATATCTTAGACCACAAAACAATTCTGAATACATTTAAAAGTATTAAAATCATACAAAGTATAGGTTTTGTTTTCTTTTTTTAATTTTTTAAATTATATTTTAAGTTCTGGGATACATGTGCACACTGAGCAGGTTTGTTACATGAGTATACACGTGCCATGGTGGTTGTCTGCACCCATCAACACATCATCTACATTAGTTATTTTTCCTAATGCTATCCCTCCCCTAGCCCCCCACCCCCTGACAAGCCTGGTGTGTGATGTTCCCCTCTCTGTGTCCATGTGTTCTCATAGTTCAACTCCCACTTATGAGTGAGAACATGCAGTGTTTGGTTTTCTGTTCCTTTGTTAGTTTGCTGAGAATGATGATTTCCAGCTTCATCCATGTCCTTGCAAAGGACATGACCTCATCCTTTTTTATGGCTGCATAGTATTTCATGGTGTATATGTGCCATATTTTTTTCATCCAGTCTATCATTGATGAGCATTTGGGTTGGTTCCAGGTCTTTGCTATTGTAAATAGTGCTGCAATAAACGTACATGTGCATGTGTTTTTATAGTAGCATGATTTGTAATCCTTTGGGTATATACCCAGTAATGGGATTGCTGGATCAAGTGGTATTTCTGGTTCTAGATCCTTGAGGAATTACTACACTGTCTTCCACAATGGTTGAACTAATTTACACCCCCACCAACAGTGTAAAAGTGTTCCTATTTCTCCACATCTTCTCCAGCATCTGCTGTGTCCTGACTTTTTAATGATTGCTATTCTAACTGGTATGAGACAGTATCTCATTGTGGTTTTGATTTGCATTTCTCTAATGACCAGTGATTATGCGCTTTTTTTTTTTTGTATGTTTGTTGGCTGCATAAATGTCTTTTTTTGAGAAGTGTCTGTTCATATCCTTTGCCCACTTTTTGACAAGGTTGTTTGTTTTTTTCATGTACATTTGTTTAAGTTCCATGTAGATTCTGGATATTAGCCCTTTGACAGACAGGTAGATAGAAAAAAATTTCTCCCATTCTGTAGGTTGCCTTTTCACTCTGATGATAGTTTCTTTTGCTGTACAGAAGCTCTTTAGTTTAATTAGATCCCATTTGTCTGTTTTGGCTTTTGTTGCCATTGGTTTTGGTGTTTTAGTCATGAAATCTTTGTCTGTGCCTGTGTCCTGAATGGTATTACCTAGGTTTTCTTCTAGGGTTTTCATGGTTTTAAGTCTTACATTTAAGTCTTGAATCCATTTTGAGTTAATTTTCCTATAAGGTATAAGGAATTTCAGTTTTCTGCATATGGCTAGTTGGTTTTCCCAACCCATTTATTAAGTAGGGAATATTTTCTCCATTGCTTTTGTCAGGTTTGTCAAAGATCAGATGGTTGCAGATGTATTGTGTTTTTTCTGAGACCTCTGTTTTGTTCCGTTGGTCTATATATCTGTTTTGGTACCAGTACCATGCTGTTTTGGTTACTGTAACCTTGAGGTATAGTTTGAAGTCAGAAATCGTGATGCCTCCAGCCTTTTATTTTTATTTTTATTTTTTTGCTTTGGGATTTTTTTTGTTATATGGGCTCTTTTTTTGTTCCATATGAAATTTAAAGTAGTTTTTCTAACTCTGTGAAGAAAGTCAATGGTAGCTTGATGGGGATAGCATTGAATCTATAAATTACTTTGGGCCATATGGCCATTTTCACAATATTTATTGTTCCTATCCACAAGCATGGAATGTTTTTCCATTTGTTTGTGCCCTCTCTTATGTCCTTGAGCAGCGGTTTGTAGATCTCCTTGAAGAGATCCTTCACATCGCTTGTAAGTTGTATTCCTAGGTATTTTGTTCTCTTTGTAGCAATTGTGAATGGGAGTTCCCTTATGATTTGACTCTCTGTTTTCCTATTATTGGTGTATAGGAATGTTTGTGATTTTTGCTTTTGCACATTGGTTTTGTATCCTGAGACTTTGCTGAAGTTGCTTCC
>NW_022305420.1:0-11083 GCF_002776525.5 Piliocolobus tephrosceles | reverse complement strand
TGATGGGTGCTGACGAGTTGATGGGTGCAGCACACCAACATGGCACAGGTATACATATGTAACAAACCTCAAACCTGCACGTTATGCACATGTACCCCAGAACTTAAAGTATAATAAAAAAAAAAAAAAAAAGAAACCCAGGGCCATTGTGCTGTAGGCACCCAAGGGAATCTCCTGGTCTGTGGGTTGCAAAGACTGTGGGGAAAGCGTAGTATCTGGACTGGATAGCACCATCCCTCTTGGCACACTCTGTTATGGCTACCCCTAACTAGGGAAGGGAGTTCCCCAACCCTTGCACTTCCCAGATGAGCCAACGCCCCACCCTGCTTCAACTCACCCTCTGTGGGCTGCACCCACTGTCTAACCTGTCCCAGTGAGATGAACCGGGTACCTCAGTTGGATATGCAGAAATCATCCGCCTTCTGTGTTGACCTCACTGGGAGCTGCAGACCAGAGCTGTTCCTATTTGGCCATCTTGCCTGGGAAATCAAAATTCTGTTTATTTCTAACTACGTTATCTAGCTTGCTTCCCTAGGCCCTAGGCCCACTCCATTCCTAAGTAGTCTCTTTGTTTTCCTCATAAGGCCCTTTAGGACCCTGTTCCACCGTAAACAAACATCTCAGTCTACCTTCTCAAACTAAATGAAACATGAATTTTTACTTTAACATTTAAGATCTTCTGCAGCCTTTTCTAAAAGAAAGCTTCTGTTTATTCCACTTTCTTCAACACATGTTGCTTGAAACAGGATTGGGTAATCTACTTCTAGACCATTGTTTGTAGCCCTTCTTCAAATTATCACAAGAAGAGAAAACCAAACACCGCATGTTCTCACTCATAGGTGGGAACTGAACAATGAGCTCACTTGGACTCGGGAAGGGGAACATCACACACTGGGGCCTATCATGGGGAGGGGGGAGGGGGGAGGGATTGCATTGGGGAGTTATACCTGATATAAATGATGAATTGATGGGTGCTGACGAGTTGATGGGTGCAGCACACCAACATGGCACATGTATACATATGTAACCTGCACGTTATGCACATGTACCCTAGAACTTAAAGTATAATAAAAAAAAAAAAAAAAAAACAACCCCCCTCCCCCACCTTTGGAATTCTGTGTCTATTTTTAAAATTCTGCTTCTACTTGAAGTCCTTGACAAAATCATTGTTTTCAATCTCCTGAGAACCTCTAGTCTCATTAGGAATTTCTCATTTAAGAGTTTTTTTCTATCCTAGCCTGCTATTTCCCTACCAATTTATCATCACTGTTAAATTTATCTTTGTCTTCCAATTTTTGTCTTCTAATACTTATCTCCAAATCCATTACTCGCATTTAGCTTTTCTTCCTTTATATTCAGACTGGACTTCATAGTAAACTTTTCAATAACGTGCTCATCAGCCCTTGTGTGCCTTGCTAACCCTCACTAATGGCATTCAGCACTCCTGCCATACCTATCAGGAGTAGCTGCATAAAATCTCAACAAGGTGCCAATTATAATTCCTGATATTTCATGGTATCAGACTTCTCTTTAGGTTCTCAAAGCTATGCAAGAATCTATAGTCATCTTTTTGAAGCCTTTGCAGTGACTGCTTCACATTTTTCCCTTTCTCCTCAAGCCTCCATCCATTTCCTTAGCGTGTACACTCTCATTGGATAACACTGCTTCTTATTTCTCTGAGAAAAAAGCATTCCTAGATGAACTGCATCAATTGCCTTCTAATGTGTTGGGGCGATCAGACCCAACACCAGGCCATTGGGGCTACAAAGTCTGACAGAGTCAAAGGAATGAGAAAAGAAAAGTTAAGAGTACATAAGGTGGATCCAGGGGGCGAATGCTGGTATGGACGCTGCAAAGGCCCTAAGCTCTGGGAGCCCACATTATTTATTGTTGATCAAAGAAGCAGGTGGTGAGGACCTGTGGATGTGGGGGTAAACAGGTGAGACGTGAGGACGTGGTGGTAGACAGGTAGTGGTGCATCAAGTGTAGCTGTGATGGTTTAGCATTTTCTTTGATGCATATGTAATATGCTCTGCTACCTGAGATAATGGAAAACATGTTAATGAGCCTGAGAGAGCAACCAACAAGTCTGTGCATATTCCAGAGGCCACGAGGGGTTTTATGCCCTGAGCCTTGGATTCCATCCAAGCCAGGAGGGATGTTATGCCCTGGGCTTAGATTTGTGATGCGGCAGGGCAGCCTTCCACTCTTTGGCACAGAGCTTGCTATTCCAAAGACCACAAAGGGTTTTAGACCCTGGACTCCAGACATCTTCCAAGATTCTTTTATATTATGACAGACAAGCCAGTCTGTCCTCAGCTTTTCTACCAACACTAATGTAACTTCTCTTGTCACCCTTTCCTCTCTCTCAGCAATATTTTCAAAGTTCGTTGACTGTAGCGTTATCTCCACCCTCCCCCACAAATCAGAACATATAAATGATTATAAGCAGCTGAAGATGGAAGAGCATAGATATAACTCACCTCTTAAAAATAGACCCAACACTGAATATTAGAATTCCTAAAATCTAATTTCAGAATCAGGAACCCAGCTTCAAAGATAACAGACTGCTGATAGCTCAGCTGCCCTCTTCTACCCTAGAGTCTTTTTGTTATGGGAATAAAGAGCCAAAGGAGTTGACCTAATAGATAGAATTAAATTGGAGCACTATCAGCCAGCTTGTCAAGGGAATCAGTTCTATTTCTTTCATAATGAAATACTTTAATGCTCAGCTGTTGCCATTCACTATTTGAAAATATCATTATGGCATAAAATGTATGTGAATATTTGGGTAAGCAGATTTTGTTGATTTCATATTCCCAGTAGCTGATACCAAGGTATGCCCCACCATGTCCAACTAATTTTTTAAATTTTTTGTAGAGACAGGGTCTTGCCATGTTGTCCAGGCTGGTCTCTAACTCCTGGACTCCCACCTTAACCTCCCAATGTGCTAAGATTACAGATTTCATTGTTTTTATATTTTGTTGTCTTCAAATCTGTGAAAATCTGTTTTCACGGATTTTGTTGTGTTACTATAACTAGATGTGCTAGAACCTCAAGATTAGAGGGAATCTTTGCTCTCTAATTTTTCCTTTTTTTTTTTGGACTCCTTTCCTATCTATTTTCATAACTATCTTCATGGTTACTTAAATTAATGTGAAATACATTAGATTACTGAAAAATATCTAGGCATTCATGCTTCCATTACAATTATATTAGTCAGGGTTTTCCAGAGATATAGAACCAATAGGATATATAGGTAGGTAAGTAGGTAGGTAAATAGGTAGATGTATGATTGATTTATAGATAAATGGATAGGTACATAATAGATAGATAGATAGATAGATAGATAGATAGATAGATAGATAGGATTTATTAGAAGAATTGACTCATGTGATTATGGAAGCTGAGAAATCCCACCATAGGCTATCTGTAAGCTGAAGATTTTGGAATGCCAGCATCATGGCTTGGTATAAGTTTAAAAGCCTTGGAACCAGGGAAGTGGATGGTGTAATTCTCAGTTTGACATCAAAGGCCTGAGAACCCAAGGTGGGGTTGCCACTTGTATAAGTCCTGGAGTCCTTAGGCTGGAGAGCCTGGAGTTCTGATGTTCAAGGACAGAGAAAGGAGAGCATCCAACCTCCAAGAGAGAGACAGGGGAAATCTTTTTCTGTCCTTTTTTGTTCTATTGGGCCTCCAGCCAGTTGGATGGTGCCTGCCCACATGGAGGCAGATTTTCTCCACTCTGTCCACTGACTGACAGGCCAGTCTCCTTTGGAAACACCCTCACAAACACACCCAGAAGTATTGCTTTACAAGTTCTGTGGGTATTCCTTAGTCCAGTCAAGTTGACACCTAAAATTAATCATCACAATGAATATGTCACTTTTTGGTAAATTTCTGTATGACATAAGAGAAATCCCTGAGAAACGGACTCTTTTGTCTATGGTAAAATAACCATTCCAAACAGTTTTTGTCGCTGAAGAGATTATTAACAATAAATGAAGGAACTGCCCTTTTGTGTACTCTAATAGAAGATACACTGCATATATTCAGCAAGTATTTATTCCACATCTTCATGCTCCATCCAGTGGAGTTGTAGCAATGAATAAGGCATATATGTCTTTCATTTCTATGACTTTTCAGTTTGGCATGAGTGGTAGATATTAAATGAATATCACCATTTAATTATTTAGTCTCAATTTTATGAATGTTACGAGGAAAGGCACAGGGTACCACAGGATACATATGGACGGAACAAAATTAATATGTTGGAAACAAAAATAGCTTTGTTGATGAACTGTTGTTGTTTAGGCTAAGACTCAAAGGATAACCCTTTGAAAAGTGTGTGTGTGTGTGTGTATGTGTGCGTGTGTATGTGTGTGTCTTGATAGAGTGGTTTAAAAGCCAAGTTTGGTTAATTTGAAAAATTAGAGTAGGAACATGTGCCTTTTATTTGATCCCCTCTCAATCACAGGAGCTGAAAGCCTTCAAACTACATTTTGTTAAGTCTTTGGTAAACACATTTCATATTAATTTCTGTTACAAGGCAGCAGGAAAAGGCACAGTGCCTCCAACATATCAAAGGGAAGTAAAGGCTAGTGGAAGGGGATAACAGCTTCCTGATCTCCAGGTAATATTTCATTCATTGAAATGGTTCTTGGATTCTGTTTTTCCGGATGTACAGTGACTAATACAGGATAGAATAATGGCGTAAGAGCCCAATGAGGTCAAAAGGGACCAGGTAAAGGATATTCTTATGGGTTGTATGAAGTATATTGGATTTCATTGTAATAGCAATGGGAACCCATTGAAAGATTTGCAATAGAGAAGAGATATCATCAGTTTTCCATTTTTAAAAATAGCAATTTGATTGCCATAAAGAGAATGGATTTGGTGAAAATAAGAGTGAATTCAAGAGTGGATATAAGAATTCAAATAATAAATAATGGTAGTTAGATCCAAAGTGAAAAAGTGGAGAAGTTGACAGAGCTGAAAAGAAATTGATAGGACTAGGGGCTTGGTTGGATTTAGGGGGTAAGATGGGAAAAGTGAAGGATGACGCTAAGATTTCTGACATGAGCACTGGGTAGATGATGAGGTAATTCACTGAGATAAGACAATTTTAGGGGCAAGTATCGTAACTTTGAGTTCGAGTTGCATATGAGATATACAAGCAGCTATGCTGAGTACAGTTATATATGTAGATGTAGAACTCCTAACATCAATCTATGCTGGGAAGCAAGTTTAGAAGTCATCAGCAAATTGATTATATTTCCAGCCATGTAAATATGTGAGATCTGTTAGGACATGAGCATATTGTGAGAAGAATAAGGTCTAATCCTGAGAAATGGGAATATTTAAATGACATGCTGAAGAAAAGGTAGTGCCAGAAAAAGAAAATGAAAAGTGGCCAGAGGGGAAAAAGGAAATTAAAATGTAGCATCATAGAAACAGAGGGACAAGAATATTTCTAGAAAGAGGAAATAATTATGTTGAATACTATGATTGAATGAATACATTGGTAATCTCAGCAAGAGCAAGTAGCAGAAACCGAACAGTTGCTAATATAAACAGACACTGAATTTGTTTAAAAGAAGTTAGTTAATTTATTAAATCTCTGAAAGGTGTGGTAAACCACATTAGAGTCCAGCAGTGAGAAACAACGCACAAAACCATGTTGCAGAAGTAATCAAGAGAAGATACTATTGATGCAGCCAGTGGACACTAGCTGTCACATTTGGCAGCAGGGAGAAGACTTGAACTATTCATTAGACACCACTTTTTACACTGCTGCCATGGTCACTTCTGAAACTCAGTTTCCCTGCAACTGTCACCACCACAAAAGACTTTCTTGAGGGCTGCATTATTTACAAGCCAGTGCACCTGACCTACCTAGTAATGGAAACAGAAGCTAGGTTGAAACTAATGGTGGAATAAATGGAAGATGAGAATTTGAGAAGAAAAAGAGTACAGTTGACATTTGAATGATGCAGGAGTTAGGGGTGCTGACTCTCTGCACAGTCAAAATTCCACATGTAATTTTTGACTTCCCAAAACTTAACTACTAATAGCCTACTGTTGGCATACTGATAACATAATTGATTTACATGTATTTTGTACGTTAAATGTATGATATACAAGAAACTAACCCAGATAAAAGAAAATGTTATTAAGAAAATCATGAGGAAGATAAAGTATACTTACTATTCATTAAGTGGAAGTGGATCATCATAAAGGTCTCCATCCTCATCATTTTCACATTAAGTAGGCTGAGGAGGAGGAGGAGGAGGAAGAGGAGGGGTTGGTCTTGCTGTCTCAAAGTTAGCAGAGGCAGAAGAGAATCCATATATGAGTGAACCCATGGAGTCCAAACCCATGTTGTTCAAGGGTCAATTGTAGATAACTTTTCCAAGACATTTAAAAGAAAGGTGAGAGAGCAGTGACTAAAAGTCAGCATGACATCCACAGAGAGTTTTTCAGGATTAGAAAGATCTAGCAAGTAGGGAGAAGCTAATAATATTAGGAAGTTAGAAGGTGTTTTAAGATATGAGATTACCTGAGTAACAAGACAATAATGCTTACTATTACAGTATAGTCTAACGTTATTCTGAGGATGCCAAACATAGAAAATGAAAAAATAATTTTGAGGTTTAAATATGAGAAAGGAAGAGGTTTAGATTGTTATGATTTGCAGGTAATATAATTATATTTGTGAAAATCTTAAGACAATTAACTAAATACCTTTTAAGATCAGAATTCAGTAAGGTGACTGACTAAAAAATTTGTATACAGAAATTAGCAGCCCTCATATATTGAAACAACAGTGAGTTGGGAGATCTAATAAAAGACAAAGTCCACTTACAATACCAATGAAGATGATAAAATACCTAGAAATGATCTTAACAAGAAATGTGTAAAATTTATTTGAAGAAAACTTCAAAATATAAATTACAAAAGTAATAGAAGAAACCATAAGGTTTTTTGTAATCATGGATTAAAAAAGGATTTTCCAAGTATATAACAAAAACCAAAATCCATCAAAGTAAAACTTTAATAAATCTGATTATAAAAAATTTCCTGCATGGCAAAAAAAAAAAAAAATACAACACACATTAAAAAAGCCATCTTTACATATAAATAATGTCTACAATTCAATTCTCTAAAAATATAACATGATAAAATAGGAAAAGGATATGAACATAGAAAAGGAATCACAAATGGATTTTAAATATTTGAAGAGGCTCAATCTTATAATAGGCCAAATGTTAATTAAAATTATATTATGAAATCAGCAAAACCATTGTGATGACCTTATGTTGGGTGAGTTTTACTGCTTGTTGGGGCTTAGAAAACACCCCAAAATGAAGGCTTCAGGAGTAACCTCAGAAGCAAAGGTGTTTCTTTGACCTTTTCCTATCTTCCTGTCTCTGGCCTTTCATTCTTCCTTGAGGTTAGCCACAGAAACTAGAATCCATCTTTCCCAAGGCAGATCACAGAAACCAGAGCCCCTTTCCCCTAAAACCAGCCATAAAACTTAAAAATATTACTCCAGTTTGCCCCAGTGTCCCCATTTTCTGTGTGAAAATTGACCATAAAAAATTATCTGACTTGTCTTGTTTGATTGTAGATTATAAGACTTCCATTCCAGAGAGGGTCCTGCCCCATATCTAGAAGGAAGAAATGCATGAGAGGTCAAGAATCTAGGCAGACAGACCTTACTGGGTTTCCCCATTCAATCTATTAGCATTAGATCATATCTTTTGTGTCTAGTCATATTTCTACATGGCTGTACATACTACATTTAACCTAAGCATAAAAATAGACAGTTTTCCCTGTTTCTTTGGATATTCATTCTGAAAGCACTCATATACATAAAAGTATAATCAAATAATTTTATATACCTTTTCTCCTATTAGTCTGCCTCTTAGTGATTTTCAGCAAACCTTCAGAGGGCAAAGGGGAAGGTTTCCCATGGCCCCTACACTCTCATACATTTTTGGTGGGACTGTCATTTGGTTTGATCTCTATGGAGAATAATTTGGCAATATTTATCAAAATTGCAATTGCGTTTACCCTTTAGCCAAGTAATCCCATTAATAGGAATTTAACTCGTAAATATATTTTTAGATATGTGAAATAATGTACAAAAACTCATTGCAATGTTGCTTATAATAGTAAAAGTTTGGAGACAATGTAAATGTCCATCAGTAGGGTCAGATTAAATAAATTATGCAACATTCATAGTTTATATTATGCAATTTAAAAAGAATGAATCAATACTTTGTGAATTAATATTGTGTCTAAGATATATTTTAGGTGAAAAAAGCAAGATATACCACAGTGTATAAAGTGCGTTGCTTTTTTTTTTTAAGCTTGAGAAAAAAATATTTATATGGATTTACTTAGGTGTGCATAGAATATCTCTGGCAGGACACCTGCCCCTCAGAGAAGGTAGATTACTGGGGCTAAAAATAAAAAAGAAATTTTCTATCATAATCCCTTTGTAATTTTTGAAATTTTAGACATTTGAATATTTTGCTTACTGAAAACAGTTAAAATTTGAGCAAAAAGTATAAGATTCCTGGAAATATATAAAGGAATAAATGGCAGAATAGTGGAGACACTGACTTTGCATGTAAGAGGAAACATTTCCTCCATTTTTACAGATCAGAAAGAATATAGGGGAGTTGTAGCATTGATTTGGTGCAGGAAGTTGAAGGGTTAAATAAATTTTTTGCTTGATGCTTTTTTTTTTTTTTAAGGGAGGATGCAAAGTCATGAAAGTATAAGAGATGAGTAGAAGTTTGAAATAATTATTGTGAATATAGGAGAGTGAGTTGACTATAGGAGTGTAAAATTGCAAGGCAGTATTAAGGGCCAAGTAAAGGTTAGGCATTAGAGATCAAAACTGATTTCTATTTGCTCAGTTGTCAGATATTTCACCATCAACTCTTAACTGGTTGGGGTGAGACAAAAAAGTTAATAAAAATGAGATGTTCACTTTTCTTGCTAAGGGGAAGACTGAAGACAAGATGTTCTCTATGAGTGGAAGAAACCCTAAAAATGGGTTATTAAGCTGCCAGGAAATGCCACCCTGGTAGGGAAAAGTACCGTTTGGCTGTTTGCCATCATCTGTCACAAAGAGACAAGAACAAATTTACAAAGATTTGCTTACACAGAAGCAACACAAATCCTATTTGGTTTTCCTAAGTTCTCAGAAGTTTTGTAAGATCCTGACTAGTTTAAGCTCTATCTATAAAAACTATAAACAAGTTGTCAGTTTGCAAACTCCTTTTTACTCATTTGTTACTCAAGTTAAATTCAGTATAATAAGAATCTATTTTGAGAGATTTCTTAAAGGAACTTTAAAAAGAATAATATGCTAAACTGGATTTAAAAAATATTCTACCATTTAAGCCAAACTTAGAAGCAGAACTGTTATATCTTGAATCACGCTGATTTATAATTATTACAATGTTTAGTAGAAAGAATGTGTGTATGTGCTGTTCTTGACATATTAACTTAAAAATTGAAGGACATAAAAATAATAATGAATTATTATTTTTAAGCTTTTCCTCTTGAATATAGCACTCTGTTTCTGTTCACTGAAAATGTCTTTTAAAATACTAATTTTTAAGATTAAAAATAGATGTGATTTCTCAGTAATTTAATCTTCGGATGTATTAAGTGCCTTTTGTTATTTAAAACTCTTAAAATTATATGTGAGAAGATCCAATAGCTTATTTTTATTATGATAACATGGCCTCCTATTGAAATTGAAGGTAATATTCATTCCCCTAAAGTCTGTTTTTGCAAATCCTCTTAGAAAGTTCTTTAAAAAGCTCTTACTTTATTCATATGCTTATGGAGGTAGTTCCCAGTCAGTGTCCAAGCATTGCCTCCCACAGTGATATTGAAATAGTAACAATGAAAAGGCTGCTTCTTCAGAGTTCTCATTGAAAAAGGAATTTTCTTTATGCTGGGTGCAGACTGAGAACTTGATTGATAGTCCTTTAGGTATTCTTCAGTGATAGGCCAGTAGTTCTGTATGTATTTGTATGGGAGTATAAATCGTACATTCTTACAATACAAAAAATTATGTGGCTTTCCATATAGGTCCAATGGGAAAGTCCCATTGCATTGACTAGGACCCACACTTGTGAAGAATTATGAAAACACAGAGCATTTGCAACAAAATATATAATCATGTAAATAGTAAACTAATAATAAACAGTAAACTGATAACAGCAAAATATATTTAAAATTTGTACTGTTACATATCTTCATGGCACACAAAGGTAATGCTATTTTAAAAAACAAAATCAGAACCTTGAAATGTGTACAGTACTACTTTTATTGCTTATGAATACAATTAGGCCAATGTACTTTTTGAATCAGATAATTTTTTGACTTAAATGGGTTCAATCCTCTTCTCCTACTTTATGCACAAGGAAACAGGCTTGTAGAGAAGAAAAGATTTCTTTTCTCACCCATTGCTAGGCTTTTGGCTTAGGCCCCTATTAAAAAAAAGAGGTCAACAAGAGAAAAATCACAAATGTTTATTTACTATAAAGTTACTCTGACGTGGGAGACTTCATAAAGAAATGAAGATCTGAAGAACAGGTAAACCTATGTGTATTGTATGCTAGGTTTAATGGAGAAGTGGATAGTCATGGAGAGGTATGATTGGACTAAGTGGGTTAGCAAGGCAGGTTTGTACAGATTCTTCTCTGTGTCACTGGGTCTTCACAGACAAGAATATTTGTTATTTCCGGGAATGGGAATGGTACTTCTAAGATGTGGGTCTTATGACCTTGCTTCAGGGAAGGAGGCTAGGAGAAGGTCAGAGAGTAACTCCTGCCTCAGCTATTTTCTCAAATGCCAAGGTGACATATTTTGGGGTAATATGTCCTTAACCCCATCGCTTGCAAGTTTTTGCCTTATTCAGGGACTTCTTTTTTTTTTTTTTTATTTTTATTATACTTTAAGTTCTAGGGTACATGTGCATAACGTGCAGGTTACATATGTATACATGTGCCATGTTGGTGTGCTGCACCCATCAACTCGTCAGCACCCATCA
>NW_022305419.1:0-3286 GCF_002776525.5 Piliocolobus tephrosceles | reverse complement strand
GTTTGCCTGGGTATCAGCAGCAGAGGTTGCAGAAGATAGAATATTGCTGAACAGCGAGTGCACCTGTCTGATTCTTGCTTTGGAAGCTTCCTCTCAGGGGTGTACTCCGCCCTGTGAGGTGTGGGGTGTCAGACTGCCCCTAGTGGGGGATGTCTCCCAGTTAGGCTACTCAGGAGTCAGTGACCCACTTCAGCAGGCAGACTGCCCCCTCTCAGATCTCAACCTCCGTGTTGGGAGATCCACTACTCTCTTCAAAGCTGTCAGACAGAGTCGTTCGCGTTTCACAGGCGTCTGCTCCTTTAGCTGAGCCCTGTCCCCAGAGGCGCAGTCTACAGAGACAGGCAGGTTTCCTTGAGCTGCTGTGAGCTCCACCCAGTTCGAGCTTCCCAGAGGCTTTATTTACCTACTTAAGCCTCAGCGATGGCGGGCGCCCCTCCCCCAGCCTCGCTGCTGCCTTGCGGTTAGATTGCCGCAGACTGCTGTGTTAGCAAGGAGAGAGGCTCCGTGGGCGTGGGACCCTCCCGGCCAGGTGTGGGATATAATCTCCGGCGTGCCGGTGTTACAGCGCAGTATTGGGGTGGGAGTTACCCGTTCACCAGTGTTATTACAAAATCTAATTCTGAAAGAGGTATGATAATATTGTATATGTACTATAATATATGAATAATCAAACAAATATAGGTTTTGCAGTTTTCAAATACATTCATTAGATATGTTATACTTTAAAAAATGCTTTTTTAAAAAAAATTCTCACTCTAACCTAAAACTTAAAATTTTAGACTAACATGCACGATGATATCTGTGTTTGGGTTGTACCATAGTTTTCCATACATTTTCCTTAGCAGCATTTACATAATTAAGGCATATTTCATTTGCATAGACAATCTGATTTCTGCTACTCTTCATTCACAACCCTCAAACCCCCCCATTTTCCTTAAGACAGATATAATGTTATTGGCAGTGATATAATCTATCTTTGTTAGAAAATAGTAGCAATTCTACTTTTCCAGATGGTAGAGTGGTGCGGGAAGCTGTATCCTAAGGTTATAAGCTGCAAAGGAATATCAACTCTGGCTGTGTAATTAGCATTCAAAAATGCTTTTAAGTCTCTCCCTGTGTGCCCTTCTCTTCAGCTGCTACCTCCACTGTCCTTGAGCTCCATGTTTTGGGTAGGTCTTGTGGCATAGCATCTGTTTGTACACAATACAAGTAGGTCTGGCGAGTTTGGGCCATTACAGAGCATGCAGTGGTCTGGGGTCTGTCTGTTCTTGGGCTCTCTGGGAAGTGGCAGCAGATGGGAAGATAAATTGAATAAAGGGAGAGGGTGTCCAGAACACAACTGTGAGATGTGACCTTACATAATAATCGAAGAGAAATGTTAGCTCCTGCTGCCTAATTGGGTTTGGTTCAATCTAAAATTCTGTTTACATTAATTAGGTTCACTGAAGAATGGGAAGCTTGCTGAGCTTGAAAATCTCCTTTCTTTCAAAATAATGAAAGAAGGTTGGCTTCCTTGGTGGGTTCTTTGCCACTCTTTCACTCTATGCCCCATCCCCCAATTATTTTAGACATTAGTAGAATACTTTCCTGAAATGATTGAGGTTAAATGAACCTTGCAGTTAGGCACTTACTTGTTTTGGACTCAGCTCAAATAAGTGTAAATATTGTTTAACTGGCCCCTGGAAAAAAAAAATGGGATGGGAGTAAGAGCATCCACTGGAAACCTTTTCATTTCTCACTCAACAAAGGAACAGCTGGCTTTTAAAGAATGTAACTCACTAATCTTCACTTTTTCGTAATTACTCTCATGTTTTCTAATTCTAATCGTTTACCTCTTCTTAGTAAGGATCCTGGCAAGAAATAAATGGCACATACAAATTAGGTAATTTCAGAGTTTAATAAGGCAATAATTTATAAGGGTGTGGGGGCTGAATGTAGGGAAAATTCAAGGGATAATGCAGTAATCTGGGTGTGATAACAATGGCCTTTTGGTAACAGGAGCTGTGGGCTTTAGTTGAGGGTCATAGTCTAGGCCATAAAAACCCTGCACTGGGGAGCCAAAGGAATAAATACCTCAATTTTCCTTTCTTCTTTCTCTTAACTTTTGGTGGCGTATTCCTTTTTACTGTACCCAACTGTGGAAGCAAGAGGACAAGAGAGCTTGTAAATGTCTATACAGGTGCATATACACATACCTTTCCCCACCAGAGAGCAGATGGAGAGTGGATTTGGAGGGGCAAAGGGAAGATCATTAGCATCTCTGACCTCTGCTTCTCTGAATCCTTTGTGAGTTCTATTTCCTCCTTCTCCCCACCATGTGTAGGTATCATTTTTCGCCATTTGCTCCTCTCATTCAAACTACTCTTTCTTGCGGATCGTACTCTTTCTCATTCTCTCATAACTGCAAAGTCTCTGTCAGTGCTTTCTAAAATGTCAGCTCTCTTTCTAGCTAGGTTGATTTTTAGATTTTTAAAAAAATCTAGGCCTGTCTTCCTCCAGAGCCACCATAGCTCACTGTTTATCATGATTGTACTTTGCAGTACAAGGACTGTGACTGTCTGCATACTATTCATTGAAAAAATTGTAGTTAAGTAATGAAGTAATATTTTTCTTTCTTTTTTTTTTATTATACTTTAAGTTCTAGGGTACATGTGTATAACATGCAGGTTTGTTACATATGTATACATGTGCCATGTTGGTGTGCTGCACCCATCAACTCGTCAGCACCCATCAATTCATCATTTATATCAGGTATAACTCCCCAATGCAATCCCTCCCCCCTCCCCCCTCCCCATGATAGGCCCCAGTGTGTGATGTTCTCCTTCCTGAGTCCAAGTGATCTCATTGTTCAGTTCCCACCTATGAGTGAGAACATGCGGTGTTTGGTTTTCTCTTCTTGTGATAGTTTGCTAAGAATGATGGTTTCCAGCTGCGTCCATGTCCCTACAAAGGACACAAACTCATCCTTTTTTATGGCTGCATAGTATTCCATGGTGTATATGTGCCACATTTTCTTAATCCAGTCTGTCACTGATGGACATTTGGGTTGATTCCAAGTCTTTGCTATTGTGAATAGTGCCGCAATAAACATACGTGTGCATGTGCCTTTATAGCAGCATGACTTATAATCCTTTGGGTATATCCCCAGTAATGGCATGGCTGGGTCGAATGGTATTTCTAGTTTTAGATCCTTGAGGAATCGCCACACTGTCTTCCACAATGGTTGAACTAGTTTACAGTCCCACCAACAGTGTAAAAGTGTTCCTATTTCTCCACAACCTCTCCA
>NW_022305418.1:0-3224 GCF_002776525.5 Piliocolobus tephrosceles | reverse complement strand
CTTATTAAGGTAAAAAGAGAGCAGATAGAAATTACTCATATCAGAAATAAAAGGTTATATTATTGCAGATTCTATGAATCTTAAAAGGATAATAAAGAAATATTATGAATAATCCTATGCCCACAAATTTGATAACCTAGATAAAACAGACCAATTCTTTGAAAGCCGTAATCTTCTGAAGCTCAATCAAGAAATCATAGACGCTTTGAGCAGACCTATATCTATTAAAGAAATTGTTATTAATCTCCCGAAGCAGAAAGCACTAGGCCCATATGGTTTCATTGGTGAATTTTACCAAATTTAACCAATTATCTATAAGTTCTATCTGAACATAAAAACAGGGAGAATAACTTCTTAACTCAGTCTATGAAGCCATCATTATCTTAACACCCAAAGACAGTACCAAAAAACTACATTTCAATATCTCTTATGAACACAGATGCAAACATTTTCAATGAAATATTACCAAATTCAATATAACAATGTACAAACATAATGATATATCACAGCCAAGTACGATTTTACTCAGGTATGCAAAGCTGATTCAGTATTTGAAAATCAATTAATATAATCCATCAACAGGCTGAAATAGAAAAATTACATGATCCCATAAGTAGCTATCCAAAAAATCTGACAAAACCAAAAACCTGCTTATAACAAAAATTTTCAGTAAACTTGGAAGAGAGAAGAAAATTCTGCAACTTCATCAAAAATAACTACAAAGAGCTTAAAGCTAACATCACACTTCATGGTGAGAAGCTAGAAGCTTTTCTACTAAGAACAAGTCAAGAATATTTCATCTCACCACTGATTTTTGACATTTTCCTGGAAGTCCTAGAAAATGCAGGAGACAATAAAATAAAATGTAAAATATATGGATTAGAAACACAGAAATAAAAATAAAAATACTGGGTTTCTTTTTTTTGTAGAAGACTTGCTCATCAATATATAAAATTCAAAGTAACAAAATATTCTGGATCTATTATATGATTATAGCAAGGTTTCAGAGTACTAAATTAATATCAGAAAGTTAATTGCTTTTATATATACTGGCAATGAACAAATGGAATTTGAAATTAAAAAACGCAAAACGTAATACCATTTACATGAGCACCTCACAAAAATGAAATAGTTAGGAATTTATCTGAAAAGATAATGTATGTCTAAAAGGAAAACCATAACACTGGATGAAAGAAATCAAATAAGGAATAAACAGATGGAGAACT
The DNA here is from genome assembly GCF_002776525.5 of Piliocolobus tephrosceles. Classification (NCBI taxonomy): domain Eukaryota; kingdom Metazoa; phylum Chordata; class Mammalia; order Primates; family Cercopithecidae; genus Piliocolobus; species Piliocolobus tephrosceles. Next base: position 1,998 of record NW_022305418.1, on the reverse strand, counting down.
ATTCCACGTTAATAAGGAAGAATCAATACTATCAAGTTATCGGTTCTTCCCAATCAAATCTACAGATTCAATGCAATCTCAGGCAAAACCACAGAAAGGTATTTTGTCAGTATTGACAAACATTGTATAGAAGGGCAGAAGACCCCGAATTGCCAACAAAATACTAAAGAACAACATTAGAGGACTGATATTACCTGGCTTTAAACCTTTCTATAAAGCTATAATAATAAAGACCCTTTCTATAAAGCTATAATAATAAAGACTGTGTGTTATTGATGACAGATTAGACAAATAGGTCAATGGGGCAGAATAAAGGGCCTCAAAATAGATCTACATAAATAGAGTCAACTGATCTTTTCAAAGGAGGAAAGGCAATCCAATAGAAAAATGATAATCTACTCAAAACACGGTGTGGGGAAAACTAGACATCCCATGTAAATGTTTGGGGGGGTGCGTATACACACATTTACATGTGATACTTAGTATATAACACATACACACATATTCTTATGTACATATTTTTACAGACCTTATACCTTCAAAAAATTAACTCAAAATAAATCATAGTTGTAACTATGCAAAATGCAAAACGATAAAACTGCCAGAAGGAAATTTAGATGAAATTGGGTGCAGTGTTGACTTTGTATATACAACACCAAAGGCACAATCAAGAAAGAAATAAGAAATAATTAATGAACTTCATTAGAAGTAAAAACTGCTGCTCTGTGAAAGATAATGTCAAGAACACAGGAAGGAAATCCACAAACGGTGAGGAAAATATTTGTCAACACACATAATAAGTACTCTTAAATCTCAACAATAATAAACAACCTGATTAAAAATTGAACCAAAGACTAACAGACTCGTTACCAAAGAGATACGCAGAAGAAAAACATGCATAAGAAAAGAGGCCCGCCGGGCACAGAGGCTCACGCCTGTAATCCCAGCACTTTGGGAGGCCAAGGCGGACAGACCACCTGAGGTCAGGAGTTTGAGACCAGCCTGACCAAAATGGAGAAACCCCGTCTTTACTAAAAATACAAAATTAGCCAGGTGTGGTGGTGCATGCCTGTAATCCCAGCTACTCAGCAGGCTGAGGCAGGAGAATCACTTGAACCTGGGAGGTAGAGGTTGCGGTTAGCCTAGATCACACCATTGCACCCCAGTCTGGGCAGTAAGAGCAAAACTCAGTCTCAAAAAAAAAAAAAAAAAAAGAAAAGAAAAAGAAAAGAGGCTCCACATCATACGTCATCATGAAAATGCAAATTAAAACAACGAGATACCACATTTACTAGAATGGCCAAAATCCATCACACAAAAACTACATCTGGACATTTACAGCACCTTTATTCATAATTGCCAAATCTTGGAGGCAACCATGTTGTCCTTCAGTAAGTGAAAAATAAACTCTGGTGCATCCAGAAAAAGTAAAATTTTTGTTGTTAAAAACTATTGAGTTATCAAGCCATGAAAAGACATGGAAGAAACTTTAATGCATATTACTAACTGAAAAAAGCCACTCTGAAAAGACGACATAGTCTAGGATTCCAACTGTATGACCTGGCAAAGGCAAAACTATGGTGATAATCAGAGAGATCAGTGGTTTTCAGGAGCTAGGGGAAAGATGGGAGGAATAGGAGAAACACCAATTTTTAGGGTAGTACAACTACACTGCATGTTACTATAATGGTGAATACATGTCACCATACTTTCTTCCAAACCCATAGAATGTGAACTCTAATGTAAACTATGGACTTTGAGTGATAATGGTGTACCAATGTAGGGTCACCATATGTAACAAATGTATCACTCTGGTGACACATGTTGATAAAGGTAGACACCATGCACTATAATGTCCTTTCGATTTTGTTGTGAATTTAAAACTGATGTAAAAAAAGTCATAAAAAGACTTCTATAATAGTTGTAAAAAAAAGTCACGAAAAGACTTCTGTAATAGTTTTATAACACTTTTATTCATAAAACCCCCAAAAGATACAC
>NW_022305417.1:0-1043 GCF_002776525.5 Piliocolobus tephrosceles | reverse complement strand
TCTGTGACTGTGAAGAGTTAGTCTGAGGTGTAGCAGACCCAGACCCAAGAAGGATGGAAAAAATGAGGTAGGGAGTGAGGGGACCTCAGGAGAAGACTGAGGTCTGCAGAATCCCAGGGTCAAAGAGACAGTGCGGTGTCCTGGTGGTGTCCTTGATGTTCCAAGAGGGGCGATAATCCATCTCCTGAGTAAAAACTTCATATGGGGTGAGGAGGGGAGAAGTGAACAGAGAGGAAGCAGGGAAGGCCAAGACAGCGACCAGCCTTAGAGCAATTTTAACCAGAAATGGACACAGTCCCCGGACCCCATCGCGGGGTTGCAGGCCAAGGACCATCTCCAGGCAATGCATAGCTCCCTTGTCAGGTTAGTGGGAGTAGGGATTGTGACGTCTGCAGGGGTGTGGAAGGCTGGGCGATGGGAGCAGCTTACTGGGCTGGACCAGAAATACTGAACTTCTTTTCCATAAGTGAAATCCAATTCTGGGTCAGAAAAAACTGCAAGTTCTGGAGGGGCAGGGCCTAGGAGGAGGTCAGGGCCTGAGCCTTCCTGGTTTGACCCCCCTACCCCCCATGTTTCTGGGTCTATCCTCACTTCCACCCAGCGGATCTTGAGTAACCTCTTTTGAGTCCCCACAAGTGTGTTGTGTGCAGTGGGGCCAGGCTGCTTCATCCACTGCACGTTAAATGTTTCTAATACTTTCCGGCCAAAGCTTAGAGTTGTCAGATCACTGACTTTGAATGTTGACCTGGTTCCTTTTGAACAGAGTAAAATCTATTGAAATTTAAGGTCACCTCTTTTCATGGATGGTGAAGAGGCAGGCTGTTCAGGCGCAACTGCCCTCAGGTCTGGAGGGCGGCGGAGGTCACTGTGGGTGGTGGGTGAATCCGGAACCTCTATGACTCTAGACTTTCAAATATTTCATTTTTTCTTTTGCAGTTTTTGTTTTTTGCTTGCTTTTTTTTTTTTTTTTTTTTTTTTTTTTTACATTGGGAACTGGAATGTAAGATGCCAAACTAGCCTGTGGGGAACATGGATTTTCACAA
>NW_022305416.1:0-3188 GCF_002776525.5 Piliocolobus tephrosceles | reverse complement strand
CTGGGACTACAGGCGCCTGCCACCTCGCCTGGCTAGTTTTTTTGTATTTTTAGTAGAGACAGGGTTTCACCGTGTTAGCCAGGATGGTCTCGATCTCCTGACCTTGTGATCCGCCCGTCTCAGCCTCCCAAAGTGCTGGGATTACAGGCTTGAGCCACTGCGCCCGGCTAATTTTTGTATTTTTAGTAGAGGGGTTTCACCATGTTGGCCAGGCTGGTCTCGAACCCCTGACCTCAGGTGATCCGCCCACCTTGGCCTCTCAAAGTGCTGGGATTACAGGTGTGAGCCACTGAACAAGACCAAAAAAAATTTTTTTTTTAATTACCTGGGTGTGGTGGCATGTACCTGTGGTCCCAGCTACTCGGGAGGCTGAGCCAGGAGGACTGCTTGAGCCTAGGAAGTCAAGGCTGCAGGTAACTGTGTTTGCACCAGTGCTTTCCAGCCTGGGCTACAGAGGGAGACCCTGTCTCAAATAAACAAAATAACACAAAACAAAAATACATAAAATGAAATAGACTTTGGACATGTGTGTGAGGGGTGCATAATTGAAGTCCTGTCCTCACCTCCTTGGGCCTGATGAGTGTTCCATACCTCACATAGCTCAGACTGCTCTGAACTGTTTTCCTTTTCTCACAGTAATCTTTCTAATGTGCCCACAGCAATCTGTGCATATCATAGCAACTCCCATGCTGCACTGCATTTATGTGTCTGTTTCCTCTCAGTCTCTGAAGTGCCGTTGAGAATGAGCCATTCATTCGTTCATTCTTTCATTCAACAAATTTATTGAGTGCCTCCTATGTGACAGGCCCTGTGCTGATATCAGGGATACAGTAGTAAATGAGGCAGAAATAAGTGGTCCTTGCCCTGGTGGAGCTTACTTTGTCTCTTTCTGAGACAGAAACAGATAAAAACAAGCAGTTAGTACATAATATTGTTACAAGTTTTGGTGAGTACCAGTGAAAGTGACTACAAAAGTGCCTAATACTGAAAATGTTAGGGCAGGATGCAATTTTATTTTAATTATATATTTATTTATTTTTGAGGCAGAGTCTTCCTCTCTCACCCAGGCTAGAGTACGGGGTGCAATCATGGCTTGCTGCAACCTCAACCTCCCGGGCTCAAGCAATCCTACCTCCCACCTCAGCCTCCCAAGTAGCTGGGACTACAGGTATATGTCATGACACCCAGCTAATTTTTGTTTTTTGTTTTTGTTTTTTTTTGAGACAGAGTCTCACTCTGTTGCCTTAATTTTTTTTTTTTTTTTTTTTTTTTTTGAGATGGAGTCTCACTTTGTTGCCCAGGCTAGAGTGCAATGGCACAATCTCAGCTCACTGCAACCTCTGCCGCCTGGGTTCAAGCAATTGTCCTGCCTCAGCCTCCTGAGTAGCTGGGATTACAGGCCCCTGCCACTGTGCCCAGCTAATTTTTGTATTTTCAGTAGAGATGGGGTTTTACCATCTTGGTCAGGCTGGTCTTGAACTCCTGACCTCATGATCCACCTGCCTCGGCCTCCCAAAGTGCTGGGATTACAGGCATGACCACCGCACCGGGCCTAATTTTTGTATTTTTTTGTAGAGATGGAGTTTCACTATGCTGTCCAGGCTGGTTTCGAACTCCCGGACTCCCACCTCGACCTTCCAAAGTGCTGAGATTACAAGGTGTCAATTCTTGACCATTCTTGACCACAGGGCTTGATCATTAAGTGTGGAATGACTCGTCATTCATTTCACAGCTTTTTGGTCTTTCTTAGACTTCAACGATGCTGCTTCTTCCCCTCTGTCAATTCAAATTCAAACCATGCTTCAACGCTTAGCACAAGCTCCATTCCTCCAGTAAACCTTATCAATCAAAACATTCTAAGCAAAGACAACAGCAAGGTCAAAGGACCAGGAAATAAAACAAAATAGAGTAAGAAAACTCCCAAGTAGTTCAATGCAACCGGGGCATAAAATTTGAGGGAGACAATGGTTAAAGGAAAGACTGAAAGGATTGACGATGGTCACAATCCTTCAGTAAACATTTATTAAGTACCTACAATGTGCTGGGTATTGAGCATGTACACATGGTCCTCGTTTCCATGTGTTCACAGTCAAGGGCAAAAAGAGATAACTGGGCTGGGCAAGTGGCTGATGCTTATAATCCCAGTGCTTTGGGAGGCTGATGCGGGAGGATTGTTTGAGGTTATGAGGTCAGGACCACTACCAAATATTAAAAAATTAGCTGGGCATGGTGGCATATACCTGTAGTCTTAGCTACTCGGGAGGATCACTTGAGCCCAGGTATCCAAAGCTGCAGTGAGCTACAACTGCACCGTAGCCTAGGTGACAGTGAGATTCTGTCTATAAAAAAATAGTAATAAATTTAAAAATAAAAATGAAATAAAAGGAGAGACAATTGATAATCAGAAATTGTTAAAAAAAAAAAACACTAAAAGGAAAATGAATGATATAAGAGAAACATTTTAGAAAACGTATCAGCCAGGCTGGGCGTGGTGGGTCACACCTGTTATCCTAGCACTTGGGGAGACTAAGGTGGGCTGATTGCCTGAGTTCAGAATCCAAGACCAGCCTGGGCAACATGGTGAAACCCTATCTCTACTAAAATAAAAAAAATTAGCCAGGCGAGGTGGTGTGCACCTTTAGTACCAGCTACTTGGGAGGCTGAGGCATGATAATTGCTTGAACCCAGGAGGCAGAGGAGGAGGTTGCAGTAAGCTGAGATCTTGCCACTGCACTCCAGCCTGGGTGACAGAGCAAGACTCTGTCTCAAAAAAAAAAAAAAAAAAAAAAAAGGGAAGGAAGGAAGGGAGGGAGAAAGAAAGAAAGAAAGAGAAAACATACCGGCCTAGGCATGGTGACTCACGCCTGTAATCCCAGCACTTTGGGAGGCAGAGGAGGGCAGATCACTTGAGGACAGGGCTTCAAGACCAGTCTGGCCAACATGGTGGCCTACTCTACTAAAAATGCAAAAATTAGATGGGTGTGGTGGCATGTGGCTGTAATCCCAGCTATTCTGGAGGCTAAAGCAGGAGAATCACTTGAACTTGGGAGGCAGAAGTTGCAGTGAGATGAGATCCTGTACCACTGTACTCCAGCCTAGGCAACAAAGCAAGACTCCATCTCAAAACAAAAAAAGAAAGAGAAGCTGGGCGCGGTGGCTCACGCTTGTAATCCCAGCACTTTGGGAGG
>NW_022305415.1:921-1946 GCF_002776525.5 Piliocolobus tephrosceles | reverse complement strand
CTTAAGTGGGCTCACCATATGGTATGTGAATTACATCCCGATTAAGCTGTTTTACTTTATTTATTTATGTTTTTTGAGACTGAGTCTTGCTCTGTTGCTCAGGCTGGAGTGCAGGGGCGCAATCTCAGCTCACTGCAACCTCCACCTCCCGCGTTCCATTGATTCTCCTGCCTTAGCCTCTCAAGTAGCTGGGATTACAGACATGCACCACCATGCCCAGCTAATTTTTGTATTTTTAGTAGAGACAGGGTTTCACCATGTTGGCCAGGCTGGTCTCGAATTGACCTCAAGTGATCCAGCCGCCTCGGCCTCCCAGAGTGCTGGGATTACAGGCATCAGCCACCATACCCAGACGATGAAGCTGTTTTAAAATGATATAGTGGTTGCCTGCTTTCTTCGTTGGGCCAAGTTGGTCTTATCCTTGTAGCAGGTGACCCGGGTGTGATGAAAAGTGATCCAGACACCCAGTCCCAAGCTCATGCCAAGGTTCTGGAAAGAGATTCAAAACACAGGCCCTCAAGGCCCAGTCCAAGCTCGGAGTGGGAGGGAGGTAGAACTTTGACCAATTACTGCTTTGTACCACTGGGCTCTAGAGCCTCAGGCACAGCTTAATTTTTATAAAGTAATTGATATTAAGATGGAATTACATTGGCCCTGGGTTCATGGCAGCCCCTCTTAGGAGACAGTGAAGTATTTACTAACGATCTTTAGAAGGGTAGATTGGGGCCAGGTGTGGTGGGTCACGCCTGTAATCCTAGCATTTTTGGGAGGCCGAGGCAGGAGAATTGCTTGAACTTGGGAGGTTGGAGGTTGCAATGAGCTGAGATCGCACCACTGCACTGCAGCCTGGCAACAGAGCGAGACTCCGTCTCAATTAAAAAAAAAAAAAAAGGGCGGGTGCGGTGGCTCAAGCCTGTAATCCCAGCACTTTAGGAGGCCGAGACGGGCGGATCACGAGGTCAGGAGATCGAGACCATCCTGGCTAACATGGTGAAACCCCGTCTCTACTAAAAAAATACAAAAAA
>NW_022305415.1:0-821 GCF_002776525.5 Piliocolobus tephrosceles | reverse complement strand
ACTGCACTCCAGCCTGGGCGACAGAGACTCCGTCTCAAAAAAAAAAAAAGAAGGGTATATTGTGGGAAATGGGTGATTCAAGGGTGGTCAGGGCTGAGGTCCCACCTAAGTTGAACCCAAGTTATTTTTTTCTAGAAAAAGAATGTCCAGGCCAGGCACTGTAGCTCATGCCTGTAATCCCACCACTTTGAGAGGCTGAGGCAGCTGGATCTCCTGAGGTCGGCAGTTCGAGACCAGCCTGTCCAATATGGTGAAACCCTGTCTCTACTAAAAATAAAAAAAATTAGCCAGGCATGGTGTAATCCCAGTTACTCAGGAGGCTGAGGCCACAGAATTGCTTGCACTCAGGAGGTGGAGGTTGCAGTGAGCCAAGATGGTGCCACTGTACTCCAACCTGGGTGACAGAGGTTCCGTCCCCCCCAAAAAAGAATGCCCAGTTCCTCCTGGTTTGACAAATCAGCCAGAACCTTCCATCCCCCCCTCCATCCCACTACATACAGCACCCAGAAAGACCCCAGCCTGCAACTAGGGGCTGCTGGCTGTTCATGTCCTCACCGGGGGCATTGTCTGTGACTGATTTTTTTTTTTTTTTTTAGATGGAGTTTTGCTCTTGTTGTCCAGGCTGGAGTGGAATGGCGCGATCTCTGGCTCACCACAACCTCCGCCTCCTGGGTTCAGGCAATTCTCCTGCCTCAGTCTCCCCAGCAACTGGAATTATAGGCCACCACACCCAGCTAATTTTGTATTTTTAGTAGAGACGGGGTTTCTCCATGTTGGTCAGGGTGGTCTCGAACTCCTGACCTCAGGTGATCCGCCTGCCT
>NW_022305414.1:0-2771 GCF_002776525.5 Piliocolobus tephrosceles | reverse complement strand
GGTTGCAATCCTAGTCTCTGATAAAACAGACTTTAAACCATCAAAGACCAAAAGAGACAAAGAAGGCCATTACATAATGGTAAAGGGATCAATTCAACAGGAAGAGCTAACTATCCTAAATATATATGCACCCAATACAGGAGCACCCAGATTCATAAAGCAAGTCCTTAGAGACTTACAAAGAGACTTAGAATCCCATACAATAATAATGGGAGACTTCAACACTCCACTGTCAACATTAGACAGATCAACGAGACAGAAAGTTAACAAGGATATCCAGGAATTGAACTCATCTCTGCACCAAGCGGACCTAATAGACATCTATAGAACTCTCCACCCCAAGTCAACAGAATATACATTCTTCTCAGCACCACATTGCACTTATTCCAAAATTGACCACATAATTGGAGGTAAAGCACTCCTCAGCAAATGTAAAAGAACAGAAATTATAACAAACTGTCTCTCTGACCACAGTGCAATCAAACTAGAACTCAGGACTAAGAAACTCAATCAAAACCGCTCAACTACATGGAAACTGAACAACCTGCTCCTGAATGACTACTGGGTACATAACGAAATGAAAGCAGAAATAAAGATGTTCTTTGAAACCAATGAGAACAAAGATACAACATACCAGAATCTCTGGGACACATTTAAAGCAGTGTGTAGAGGGAAGTTTATAGCACTAAATGCCCACAAGAGAAAGCAGGAAAGATCTAAAATTGACACTCTAACATCACAATTAAATGAACTAGAGAGGCAAGAGCAAACACATTCAAAAGCTGGCAGAAGGCAAGAAATAACTAAGATCAGAGCAGAACTGAAGGAGATAGAGACACAAAAATCCCTCCAAAAAATCAATGAATCCAGGAGCTGGTGTTTTGAAAAGATCAACAAAATTGATACACTGCTAGCATGACAAATAAAGAAGAAAAGAGAGAAGAATCAAATAGACACAATAAAAAATAAAAAAGGGGATATCTCACCGACCCCACAGAAATACAAACTACCATCAGAGAATACTATAAACACCTCTACGCAAATAAACTAGAAAACCTAGAAGAAATGCATAATCTCCTGGACACTTACACTCTCCCAAGACTAAACCAGGAAGAAGTTGAATCCCTGAATAGACCAATAGCAGGCTCTGAAATTGAGGCAATAATTAACAGCCTACCAACCAAAAAAGTCCAGGATCAGACGGATTCACAGCTGAATTCTACCAGAGGTACAAGGAGGAGCTGGTACCATTCCTTCTGAAACTATTCCAATCAATAGAAAAAGAGGGCATCCTCCCTAACTCATTTTATGAGGCCAACATCATCCTGATACCATAGCCTGGCAGAGACACAATACAAAAGAGAATTTTAGACCGATATCCCTGACGAACATTGATGCAAAAATCCTCAATAAAATACTGGCAAACCGAATCCAGCAGCACATCAAAAAGCTTATCCACCATGATCAAGTGGGCTTCATCCCTGGGATGCAAGGCTGGTTCAACATTCGCAAATCAATAAACGTAGTCCGGCATATAAACAGAACCAAAGACAAGAACCACATGATTATCTCAATAGATGCAGAAAAGGCTTTTGACAAAATTCAACAGCCCTTCATGCTAAAAACGCTCAACAAATTCAGTATTGATGGAACGTACCTCAAAATAAGAGCTATTTATGACAAACCCACAGCTAATATCATACTGAATGGGCAAAAACTGGAAAAATTCCCTTTGAAAACTGGCACAAGACAGGGATGCCCTCTCTCACCACTCCTATTCAACATAGTGTTGGAAGTTCTGGCTAGGGCAATCAGGCAAGAGAGAGAAATCAAGGGCATTCAGTTAGGAAAAGAAGAAGTCAAATTGTCCCTGTTTGCAGATGTCATGATTGTATATTTAGAAAACCCCATCATCTCAGCCCAAAATCTTCTTAAGCTGATAAGCAACTTCAGCAAAGTCTCAGGATACAAAATTAATGTGCAAAAATCACAAGCATTCTTATACACCAGTAACAGACAAGCAGAGAGCCAAATCAGGAATGAACTTCCATTCACAATTGCTTCAAAGAGAATAAAATACCTAGGAATCCAACTTACAAGGGATGTAAACGACCTCTTCAAGGAGAACTACAAACCACTGCTCAGTGAAATCAAAGAGGACACAAACAAATGCAAGAACATACCATGCTCATGGATAGGAAGAATCAATATCGTGAAAATGGCCATACTGCCCAAGGTTATTTATAGATTCAATGCCATCCCCATCAAGCTACCAATGAGTTTCTTCACCGAATTGGAAAAAACTGCTTTAAAGTTCATATGGAACCAAAAAAGAGCCCGCATTGCCAAGACAATCCTAAGTCAAAAGGACAAAGCCAGAGGCGTCACGCTACCTGACTTCAAACTATACTACAAGGCTACAGTAACCAAAACAGCATGGTACTGATACCAAAACAGAGATATAGACCAATGGAACAGAACGGAGCCTTCTGAAATAATGCCACACATCTACAACCATCTGATCTTTGACAAACCGGACAAAAACAAGAAATGGGGAAAGGATTCCCTATTTAATAAATGGTGCTGGGAAAATTGGCTAGCCATAAGTAGAAAGCTGAAACTGGATCCTTTCCTTACTCCTTATACGAAGATTAATTCAAGATGGATTAGAGACTTAAATGTTAGACCTAATACCATAAAAACCCTAGAAGAAAATCTAGGTAGTACCATTCAGGACATAGGCATGGGCAAGGACTTCATGTCTAAAACAC
>NW_022305413.1:0-2077 GCF_002776525.5 Piliocolobus tephrosceles | reverse complement strand
CTTTTTTTGGTGGGTAGGCTATTAATTGTTGCCTCAATTTCAGAGCCTGCTATTGGTCCATTCAGGGATTCAACTTCTTCCTGGTTTAGTCTTGAGAGAGTGTAAGTGTCCAGGAAATTATCCATTTCTTCTAGATTTTCTAGTTGATTTGCGTAGAGGTGTTTATAGTATTCTCTGATGGTAGTTTGTATTTCTGTGGGGTCGGTGGTGGTATCCCCTTTATCATTTTTTATTGCATCTATTTGATTCCTCTCTCTTTTCTTCTTTATTAGTCTTGCTAGCAGTCTGTCAATTTTGTTGATCTTTTCAAAAAACCAACTCCCGGATTCAATGATTTTTTGGAGGGTTTTTTGTGTCTCTATCTCCTTCAGTTCTGCTCTGAGCTTAGTTATTTCTTGCCTTCTGCTAGCTTTTGAATGTGTTTGCTCTTGCCTCTCTAGTTCTTTTAATTGTGATGTCAGAGTGTCAATTTTAGATCTTTCCTGCTTTCTCTTGTGGGCATTTAGTGCTATAAATTTCCCCCTACACACTGCTTTAAATGTGCCTCAGAGATTCTGGTATGTTGTATCTTGTTCTCATTGGTTTCAAAGAACATCTTTATTTCTGCTTTCATTTCGTTATGTACCCAGTAGTCATTCAGGAGCAGGTTGTTCAGTTTCCATGTAGTTGAGCGGTTTTGATTGAGTTTCTTAGTCCTGAGTTCTAGTTTGATTGCACTGTGGTCTGAGAGACAGTTTGTTATAATTTCTGTTCTTTGACATTTGCTGACGAGTGCTTTACTTCCAATTATGTGGTCAATTTTGGAATAAGTGCGATGTGGTGCTGAGAAGAATGTATATTCTGTTGATTTGGGGTGGAGAGTTCTATAGATGTCTATTAGGTCCGCTTGGTGCAGAGATGAGTTCAATTCCTGGATATCCTTGTTAACTTTCTGTCTCGTTGATCTGTCTAATGTTGACAGTGGAGTGTTGAAGTCTCCCATTATTATTGTATGGGAGTCTAAGTCTCTTTGTAAGTCTCTAAGGACTTGCTTTATGAATCTGGGTGCTCCTGTATTGGGTGCATATATATTTAGGATAGTTAGCTCTTCCTGTTGAATTGATCCCTTTACCATTATGTAATGGCCTTCTTTGTCTCTTTTGATCTTTGATGGTTTAAAGTCTGTTTTATCAGAGACTAGGATTGCAACCCCTGCTTTTTTTTGTTCTCCATTTGCTTGGTAGATCTTCCTCCATCCTTTTATTTTGAGCCTATGTATGTCTCTGCATGTGAGATGGGTCTCCTGAAGACAGCAGACTGATGGGTCTTGACTCTTTATCCAGTTTGCCAGTCTGTGTCTTTTAATTGGAGCATTTAGTCCATTTACATTTAAGGTTAATATTGTTATGTGTGATCTTGATCCTGCCATTATGATATTAACTGGTTATTTTGCTCATTAGTTGATGCAGTTTCTTCCTAGGCTCGATGGTCTTTACATTTTGGCATGTTTTTGCAATGGCTGGTACCGGTTGTTCCTTTCCATGTTTAGGGCTTCCTTCAGGGTCTCTTGTAAGGCAGGCCTGGTGGTGACAAAATCTCTAAGCATTTGCTTATCTGTAAAGAATTTTATTTCTCCTTCACTGATGAAACTTAGTTTGGCTGGATATGAAATTCTGGGTTGAAAATTCTTTTCTTTAAGAACGTTGAATATTGGCCCCCACTCTCTTCTGGCTTGTAGAGTTTCTGCCGAGAGATCTGCTGTCAGTCTGATGGGCTTCCCTTTGTGGGTAACCCGACCTTTCTCTCTGGCTGCCCTTAAGATTTTTTCCTTCATTTCAACTTTGGTGAATCTGGCAATTATGTGTCTTGGAGTTGCTCTTCTGGAGGAGTATCTTTGTGGCGTTCTCTGTATTTCCTGAATTTGAATGTTGGCCTGCCCTGCTAGGTTGGGGAAGTTCTCCTGGATGATATCCTGTAGAGTGTTTTCCAATTTGGTTCCATTTTCCCCCTCACTTTCAGGCACCCCAATCAGACGTAGATTTGGTCTTTTGACATAATCCCATACTTCTTGCAGGCTTTGTTCATTTCTTTTTCTTCT
>NW_022305412.1:0-2038 GCF_002776525.5 Piliocolobus tephrosceles | reverse complement strand
TTTTTTTTGAATAATATGCAAAGGGATATTTGGGATGCCTTTGAGGCCTTTAGGAAAAAAACTAATATTTCCAAATGAAAACTAAAAAGAAGCTATCTGTGAAACTGCTTTGTGATGTGTGGATTCATCTCACAAAGAAAAACCTTTCTTTTCATGTATCTGGTTGGAAACACTCATTTGCAGAATTGCAAATGACATTTGGGAGCCCATTTAGGCCTATGGTGAAAAACTAGTATCTCCAAATGAAAACTACAAAGAAGTTAACTGTGAAACAGCTTTCTGAAGAGTCAATTCATCTCATAGAGTTGCCCCTTTCTTTTGATTCAGCAGGTTAGAAACACTTTTTTATTTCTTTGGGAGCCATTTAAACCTATGGGGAAAAAAGAAATTATCCCCCAATAAAAACTAGAAATAATCTGTCTGTGGAATAGTCTTGTGTCGAGTGGATTCATTTCACAGAGTTAAACCTTCTTTTTTATCCAGAAGTTGGAAACAGCCCTTTTGGAGGATCAGCAAAGAGACTTTTCAAAGCCCTTTGAGACCCATGGGGATAAACAGAATATCCCGAGATAAAAACGATGAAGAAGCTACTTGTGAAACTTCCTCATGATGTGCAGATTCATTTCACAGAGCTAAACTATTATTTTGATTCAGTATATTCTTTTTGTAGAATCTGCAAAGGGACATTTGGGAGCCTATTGAGGCCAATGGGGAAAAACAGAATATCCCCAGATAAACACTAGAAAGAAACTATCTGTGAAACGACTTAGTGCAGTGTGGATTCATGTCACAGAGTTAAACACTTCTTTTAATTTAGCAGGTGAGAAATACTGTTTTTGGACAATCTGCAAAGGGACATTTGAAATCCCAATGAGGTCTAAGGAAAAACGTCAATATCCCAAGATCAAAACTACAAATAAGCTATCTGTGAAACTTCTCTGTGATGTGTAGATTCATCTCACAGAGTTAAACTTTCTCTTTGATCTGGCAGTTTGGAAACACTCTTTTTGGAGAGCTTTGCAAGGGACATTTGGGAGCCCTTTGAGGCCTATGGGGAAAAACAGAATATCCCCATAAAACTGGAAAAATTCCCTTTGAAAACTGGCACAAGACAGGGATGCCCTCTCTCACCACTCCTATTCAACATAGTGTTGGAAGTTCTGGCTAGGGCAATCAGGCAAGAGAAAGAAATCAAGGGTATTCAGTTAGGAAAAGAAGAAGTCAAATTGTCCCTGTTTGCAGATGACATGATTGTATATTTAGAAAACCCCATCGTCTCAGCCCAAAATCTTCTTAAGCTGATAAGCAACTTCAGCAAAGTCTCAGGATACAAAATTAATGTGCAAAAATCACAAGCATTCTTATACACCAGTAACAGACAAGCAGAGAGCCAAATCAGGAATGAACTTCCATTCACAATTGCTTCAAAGAGAATCAAATACCTAGGAATCCAACTTACAAGGGATGTAAAGGACCTCTTCAAGGAGAACTACAAACCACTGCTCAGTGAAATCAAAGAGGACACAAACAAATGGCAGAACATACCATGCTCATGGATAGGAAGAATCAATATCGTGAAAATGGCCATACCGCCCAAGGTTATTTATAGATTCAATGCCATCCCCATCAAGCTACCAATGAGTTTCTTCACTGAATTGGAAAAAACTGCTTTAAAGTTCATATGGAACCAAAAAAGAGCCCGCATTGCCAAGACAATCCTAAGTCAAAAGGGCAAAGCCGGAGGCGTCACGCTACCTGACTTCAAACTATACTACAAGGCTACAGTAACCAAAACAGCATGGTACTGGTACCAAAACAGAGATATAGACCAATGGAACAGAACAGAGTCCTCAGAAATAATACCACACATCTACAACCATCTGGTCTTTGACAAACCTGACAAAAACAAGAAATGGGGAAAGGATTCCCTATTGAATAAATGGTGCTGGGAAAATTGGCTAGCCATAAGTAGAAAGCTGAAACTGGATCCTTTCCTTGATCCTTATACGAAGATTAATTCAAGATGGATTAGAGACTT
>NW_022305411.1:0-1172 GCF_002776525.5 Piliocolobus tephrosceles | reverse complement strand
TTATGTACCCAGTAGTCATTCAGGAGCAGGTTGTTCAGTTTCCATGTAGTTGAGCGGTTTTGATTGAGTTTCTTAGTCCTGAGTTCTAGTTTGATTGCACTGTGGTCAGAGAGACAGTTTGTTATAATTTCTGTTCTTTTACATTTGCTGAGGAGTGCTTTACTTCCAATTATGTGGTCAATTTTGGAATAAGTGTGATGTGGTGCTGAGAAGAATATATATTCTGTTGACTTGGGGTGGAGAGTTCTATAGATGTCTATTAGGTCCGCTTGGTGCAGAGATGAGTTCAATTCCTGGATATCCTTGTTAACTTTCTGTCTCGTTGATCTGTCTAATGTTGACAGTGGAGTGTTGAAGTCTCCCATTATTATTGTATGGGAGTCTAAGTCTCTTTGTAAGTCTCTAAGGACTTGCTTTATGAATCTGGGTGCTCCTGTATTGGGTGCATATATATTTAGGATAGTTAGCTCTTCCTGTTGGATTGATCCCTTTACCATTATGTAATGGCCTTCTTTGTCTCTTTTGATCTTTGATGGTTTAAAGTCTGTTTTATCAGAGACTAGTATTGCAACCCGTGGTTTTTTGTGTTCTCCATTTGCTTGGTAGATCTTCCTCCATCCCTTTATTTTGAGACTATGTATATCTCTGCATGTGAGATGGGTCTCCTGAATACAGCAGACTGATGGGTCTTGTCTTTTTATCCAATTTGCCAGTCTGTGTCTTTTAATTGGAGCATTCAGTCCATTAACATTTAAGGTTAATATTGTTATGTGTGACCTTGATCCTGCCATTATGATATTAACTGGTTATTTTGCTCGTTAGTTGATGCAGTTTCTTCCTAGCCTTGATGGTCTTTACATTTTGGCATGTTTTTGCAATGGCTGGTAACGGTTGTTCCTTTCCATGTTTAGTGCTTCCTTCAGGGTCTCTTGTAAGGCAGGCCTGGTAGTGACAAAATCTCTAAGCATTTGCTTATCTGTAAAGGATTTTATTTCTCCTTCACTTACGAAACTTAGTTTGGCTGGATATGAAATTCTGGGTTGAAAATTCTTTTCTTTAAGAATGTTGAATATTGGCCCCCACTCTCTTCTGGCTTGGAGAGTTTCTGCTGAGAGATCTGCTGTTAGTCTGATGGGCTTCCCTTTGTGGGTAACCCGACCTTTCTCTCTGGC
>NW_022305410.1:0-4460 GCF_002776525.5 Piliocolobus tephrosceles | reverse complement strand
TTTTTTTGGAGTCGGAGTTTTGCTCTGTTGACCAGGCTGGAGTGCAGTGGCAGGACCTCCGCTCACTGCAAGCTCCACCTCCTGGGTTCACTCCATTCTCCTACCTCAGCCTTCCAAGCAGCTGGGACTATAGGCACCTACCACCACGTCCGGCTAATTTTTTGTATTTTTAGTAGAAACAGGATTTCACTGTGCTAGCCAGGATGGTCTTCATCTCCTGACTTCATGATCTGCCTGCCTCGGCCTTCCAGAGTTCTGGGGTTACAGGTGTGAGCCACTGTGCCTGGCCGACAGAGGATATATTTTTGAGCTCTACATTTCAGAGTTCTTTTCTCTAGCCCTGGCCTGGGTCCCAAACAGGGAACTTAATTCACTCTATCACTGAAGTATACTCTTGCTTTGATGCCATTGGTATGTTGTCCTAGAGATTTGCTGTGGCTGCCAGGAGTGTTTCATAGTTAAGAACTGATGCAACCTCTGTTTGTCAGGTTATGTGTCTATAAACCATCTTGTTTCCTTTAGTATTATCTCCCTGGAACTGTAAGGTCAGAGATGAAGTTTTCTTAGATTCTAAGTCTCAGTCTTTGGTATCTACCTTTGTCTGTCTCCCATGTTACCTGCTGTTTTTTTTTTTTTTTTTCCCACCTGTTTTTCATTTTAATGTTTTTATTGGATAGGTGTCTATTGTTGCAGGCTACCTCAAAACATTTTTGGATGTTGACAGGATATAAGTATGAATAATACGTAAAAGATAACTTATTCTAGTTCTTTTGAGCAGAGGATTTGGTTTCGATATGTGGCCCTATTAAAGCTTTTCTTAAGTCCAAGTATTTTGTGAACTTCAGTTCCCTCACCTGTAAAATGGAGTTAGTTGTTAGTAATACCTGTTCTGCCCAACTCAGGAGATTGTTTTGAGGATGAAATGAAATCATGAATGTAATGGAATTTTGTAAATTTTAAATGAAATATTGTATTACCTAAGATTTTTTTTTTTAAACGCTAATAAACCCGGCCCTGGTCCTCAGAGAATTTATATTTTCTGTGCAGATATTAAGTTATACTGTCATATATAGTGTTGACAAACATTGATACAGATTTCCTGTGAAGTGCAGAAGCACCGTCGTAGAAGCAGAGATGCAGAGGCAGCACTGGTGACTCACACATGGAGAGCTGGAGTTCTTGGTCTAGTGGGATAAACTGACCTGGACATCATTTCAGTGCAGCGGAGTGAGTGCTGGGATGGGCTCCCTCAGGGCATCTGGGGCTGGGTTTGTCTGGTATTTAGTCTCCTGCCTGGTCCTCAGAGTTTACCGGTAAGATGAGCATTGGGAGGTTTCTAAGTGAAAGGAAAGGCGATCACTTACCTGAAACCTGAAATTTGTAGGTGTTCTGGGCCATTTATAATTCACTGAATGTTTTGTCAGAGCAAGTCTATCATCTCTTTTGGATGGAGCGTGGCCAGCCCTGCCTTGCGATGTAAGGAAATCGGGAAACGCTTGTCAGGTGACAACCCCGTGCCAGACATTCTTCTAGGGGTTTCCACGTAAATCACTGTATTCATTTCTGTTGCTGATTTACCACATTTCCACATATTTCGTGGCTTAAAACAATTGAAATTGTATCATCTCACAGTTCTGTAGGGCAGAAGTCTGACGTGGGTGTCACTGGGCAAAAATCACCATGTGGTCTGGGCTGCATTCCTCATTGGAGAATTGTTTCCAAGTGCTTTTGGCCAAATATAGTTCCTTGTGGTTGCAGGACTGAGGTGTCTGTTCCCTTGCTGGCCATATGTTGGGGGCTGCCCTCAGCTCCTGAGGCCTCTATCTGGTCTTTGCACGTGGTCCCATCAGCTCAGGACTAGCTGGGCCAGGGACCTGGTCAGGCTCTCCAGTTCCCCTGTGTGCATTTCTCTTCTTCCAGTCGGAGAAAATTCTATGCCCTATTTTAAAATATTGTTTTGAGATGGAGTCTTCACACTGTTGGCCAGGCTGGAGTGCAGTGGCGTGATCTGAGCTCGCCGCAACCTCTACCTCCCGGGTTCAAGTGATTCTCCTGCTTCAGCCTCCTGAGTAGCTGAGACTACAGGTGCCCGCAACGAGGCCCGACTAATTTTTGTATTTTTAGTAGAGATGGGGTTTCCCCATTTTAGCCAGGGTAGTCTCCATCTCTTGATCTCGTGATCTGCCTGCCTTAGCCTCTCAAAGTGCGGAGATTACAGGGGTGAGCCACCTCGCCTGGCCAGTTCTGTGCTCTTAGATGCTCATGGGATTAGATTGGACCTCGCTGGATAGCCCAGGATACTTCTCCTAAGGCCTGTGGCAAAGCCCTTTTGCTGCATGACATAGTCACAGGTCTCGGGGGTTGGAATCTCCCACCAGTTACCGATCCACTTACTACAGCAGCCTGAGAGGTGCTTTTCATTGCCTCTGGTTAACAGGTACTTTTTTTTTTTTTTTTTTTTTGCAAATTGGCAGGAAGATGAAGGTCTTTTTTTTTTTTGAGATGGAGTCTCATTCTGTTGCCCGGGCTGGAGTGCAGTGATGCGATCTTGGCTCACCACAACTTCCACCTCCGGGGTTCAAGCAGTTCTCCTGCCTCAGCCTCCTGAGTAGCTGGGACCACAGGCACGTGCCCCCAAGCATGGCTAATTTTTGGATTTTTAGTACAGACGGGGTTTCAGTATGTTGACCAAACTGGTCACAAACTCCTGACCTCGTGATCCACCCACCTTGGCCTCCCAAAGTGATAGGATTACAGGCATGAGCCACCGCACCCAGCCATGAAGATCCTTCTTAAATGAACAAACCGTTCCTCTGACTTGATGTGACGCTGTTGGTGAGACTGATAGCAGTGGAGACAGGTCCGTCAGAAATGGAGCAAACCTTTGTGTTTTGGAGTATTTTGATGGCCTGCCCTGATTATGTAAGTTTTGCTAAGAAGTCATTAGAGTAATTCCTCTACTGGAAGAAACACCCATATGGGGAATTTGGGATCTTGCCTTTTCAAGTTTTACACAAAGGACTCTTCATGGGTGAAAAGTACATGATTCCAGGTCCATTTCTAGAATGGAAACAGCTGCATCAACCCAATAGCCATTCACATTACTGAGTTTGAGAGAATCCGATTGTTTCAAGGCTGAAGCCAAAAGCCCAATAAACAATGTTTGTACCTTTTTTCATAGTTAGGAATTAGGTGCATCCTGTGGTCAAGAAAATAACTGATGGTGGTCACCAAGTAGTTTAAAACCAAGCAGGACCTCATTTTATCATGTGGGTGTTTTTGATTTTTTAAATGAAGTTTTTATTTTCCTGTGCAATAAATGACAAGCTCTGACTTGAAATACATTTCCTTTAATAAAGCAGAATCTAGGGCTGGGCGCAGTCACTCACACCTGTAATACCAGACTTTGGGAGGCCGAGGAGGGCAGACCATGAGGTCAGGATATTGAGACCAACCTGGCTATAGTGAAACCCTGACTCTACTAAAAATACAAAAAATCAGCCGGGTATGGTGGCAGGCACCTGTAGTCCCAGCTACTCGGGAGGCTGAGACAGGAGAATGGCGTGAACCCGGGAAGCAGAGCTTGCAGTGAGCCCAGATCACGCCACTGCCCTCCATCCTGGACGACAAAGCAAGACTCGGTCTTAAAAAAAAAAAAAAAAAAAAAAGGAAAAATAAAGAAATCGGAATCCATAATCCTAAGGATCTTAACCCAGCTCTCAGAAATTTATGACGTCCCGAAAATCCTGTGCAACAATTTTGTGTATATGCATCCATGTGTTTATCGGGAGATGATTTATAGCTCTCCATACATTTTCAAAGTGGTTGGATTCCAAAAAATTTTAGAATACGCCTCTTGGGCCTGGTGTGGTGGCTCACACATGTAATCCCAGCACTTAGGGAGGGTGAGGCAGTAGGATCCACTGAGGTCAGGAGCTTAAGACCAGCAACATAGTGAGACCTCCACCTCTACCACAAAAAAAAGAAAAAAAGAAAGAAAGAAAAATGCTTCCCTATTACCTTTTTAGAATTACCTAATATGGCTCAGACCTGGTGAGATTTGTTTCACAGAATACTTAGATATTCTGTGCTTCCCCGGATTTCATTTTCTCTTCCAGCATGAAGCAAAATACACAAACCTAATATTTTTCTTTTTTTTTTTTTAACTGCAAATGAGTTCTAGATGGACTTTGTCTTTGGTCTGTGAGACTCCAAATGATTAAGCATAAAGCAAATGTTTCCCAAGTGATGTTTCAATTTATAGACCAGGAGTTTGGCGATAATGTTAAGTGCAATTAGAAGCAATGTGGTGCCTCGATACTTAAGTTCTAGATTAATTTCATTCTCTTCACAGTTCTGGAACCTCATTTCTGCACTGGGACCTGAGCGTTAATGTCCCCTATATGACTGGATTGAAGTGTTTGGAGTCTATCATTTAACCAGGTGAAAGAAAGAAACAA
>NW_022305408.1:0-1718 GCF_002776525.5 Piliocolobus tephrosceles | reverse complement strand
TGTGCCCTTGGTGGAACCCACAGAATTCTGGAAACAGACAGACACACACACTTGCCTATAGAATAGTGTCCATTTCCAATGAATTGAAGCGGAAAATCATCCCAATGGTATGTGAGTCAATTGGAAGTAAGTCGTATTGATAATAAAGGAAATCAAACACAGGAGCGTGTGTGTATTCAACTAAAATAAAATCAGAAAGCACCGAAATAAATCTCATTTGGTGTGTATAAAAATGGCATTTGGGAGATTCCAGGTCAATCGTCCAGCTACCAAAGGTGCATCTCTGAAGCACGGTTCCTGACCTGCAATGAGACTTGTTCATCCGAGGGGTGTTGCAGTGGAAATGATTGTGGGAAATGGCTCCTTCCTTTTGTGTATTCGCTGATTGGATTTCAGGCTCCATTTCTCGTTCGCTGCAGTGATCCAAGTTGACCGACCTGAGAGTAAAGATGTCCAGGGCATAACTCAGGGCTCCATACGATCACAGAATCTTTGGTGCAACCCTGCTCAAGCACACAAGTGTGCGTATTAACAGTGTCTTTGTGTGACGTGTGTGCAAACTACAGTGTGATGAGCATGACTGGCAGACAGGTGATCCATTGGGCTCACCTTAAAATCAGTTATGACCATGAAAGAACACTGATGCCCAGGTCCCGGCTTCAGACATAACGCCCTCCAGTGTCTTGTGTGAAGCCACGACATCTGGATTGCTCATGCTTCTGGGGATCATTCTCCTGAAAATGGTGGCTCCTTTCTCCCTGTGGAGCAACTCTCTAAGCAGCGCTTCTTTCCTCCCCCAGGACTCTTTTCATCGGGCACATGGAAGCCTTCTGATTGAACACACCTGCCCCATGAAAAGACAATGGAAAGAAACGGGGCCAAAGGTCACAGTCCTCTCCTTCCACCATCCTCCCTAAAATCATCCTGCTTTCATGGGCCCTGAGGCCAGGGTGTTTCTTCACACCTCAAGGCCTGGGCCCTGGGCCTAAATTCTGCCCCGTTTCTCACTCTCTAAGACATTTTGACAAAATCCCTGGAGCCAGGATCTTCATTCCTGGTAAGCCAAAGGACCTGAAGACACACCCAAATTCTGCCCCTCCTAGTTGGGGAACATGTCTACATTCATCAGCTTTACATTTTGCACCAAATGTGGGAACTGCCAGTCCACCACACAATGCTTAACTGGAAACGGAGGCAACATCACAGATCCTGAACAATCCATGCAAGAATCCATGACATAAATGCCTTCTTTTCGCCTTTTCCAACTGAAACAAGGGCCAGTAGTAACAATAGTGTACAAACCTCTGTTTCACTCCCTGCTTTTAAATCTCTCTGTTTCTTTCTTCTTGAGACAGGGTGCCCCACTCCCGTCACCCAGGCTTTTCCAGTGTTTAATTCCGGTTGTTTGCTTTTGTCAAATTTAGAACTTTTTATTGCATCTCTCTAAATGTTGATCCATTATCACATACATATGAAAATGCCATCTCCCATGTTGTGTGATATGTGGTTTTTATTTTCATCCTTTGCTAAATGAACCGAAGGTTTTAGTTGGCATAGCTTCCGATTACTCAAGTTTCTTGATTTCATGATTTCTTAAATTTCCTTCGTACATCCCCAACCACTGGAAATAGAATGTCATGAGTATTTCTCTTTTCTTGCAATCATAAATTTGGGGAATGTCATCAATCAGCCTCTCGGTGATTGCATGATTTCCTGAA
>NW_022305407.1:0-6195 GCF_002776525.5 Piliocolobus tephrosceles | reverse complement strand
CAAGATGGCCGAATAGGAACAGCTTCAGTCTCCATCTCCCAGCGCGAGCGACACAGAAGACCGGCGATTTCTGCATTTTCAACTGAGGTACTGGGGTCATCTCACTCGGGAGTGCCGGACAATCGGTGCTGGTCAGCTGCTGCAGCCCGACCAGCGAGAGCTGAAGCAGGGCGAGGCATCGCCTCACCTGGGAAGCGCGAGGGGGAAGGGAGTCCCTTTTCCTAGCCAGGGGAACTGAGACACACAACACCTGGAAAATCGGGTAACTCCCACCCCAATACTGCGCTGTAACACCGGCACACCGGAGATTGTATCCCACACCTGGCCGGGAGGGTCCCACGCCCACGGAGCCTCTCTCCTTGCTAACACAGCAGTCTGCGGCAATCTAACCGCAAGGCAGCAGCGAGGCTGGGGGAGGGGCGCCCGCCATCGCTGAGGCTTAAGTAGGTAACTAAAGCCGCTGGGAAGCTGGAACTGGGTGGAGCTCACAGCAGCTCAAGGAAACCTGCCTGTCTCTGTAGACTGCGCCTCTGGGGACAGGGCTCAGCTAAAGGAGTAGAAGCCTGTGAAACGCGAACGACTCTGTCTGACAGCTTTGAAGAGAGCAGTGGATCTCCCAACACGGAGGTTGAGATCTGAGAAGGGGCAGTCTGCCTGCTCAAGTGGGTCACTGACCCCTGAGTAGCCTAACTGGGAGACATCCCCCACTAGGGGCAGTCTGACACCCCACACCTCACAGGGTGGAGTACACCCCTGAGAGGAAGCTTCCAAAGCAAGAATCAGACAGGTGCACTCGCTGTTCAGCAATATTCTATCTTCTGCAACCTCTGCTGCTGATACCCAGGCAAACAGGGTCTGGAGTGGACCTCAAGCAATCTCCAACAGACCTATAGCTGAGGGTCCTGACTGTCAGAAGGAAAACTATCAAACAGGAAGGACACCTATATCAAAACCCCATCAGTACGTCACCATCATCAAAGACCAGTGACAGATAAAACCACAAAGATGGGGAAAAAGCAGGGCAGAAAAGCTGGAAATTCAAAAAATAAGAGCGCATCTCCTCCTGCAAAGGAGCACAGCCCATCGCCAGCAACGGATCAAAGCTGGTCAGAGAATGATTTTGATGAGATGAGAGAAGAAGGCTTCAGTCCATCAAACCTCTCAGAGCTAAAGGAGGAATTACGTACCCAGCGCAAAGAAACTAAAAATCTTGAAAAAAAAGTGGAAGAATTGACAGCTAGACTAATTAATGCAGAGAAGGTCATAAACGAAATGACAGAGATGAAAACCATGACACGAGAAATACGTGACAAATGCACAAGCTTCAGTAACCGACTCGATCAACTGGAAGAAAGAGTATCAGCGATGGAGGATCAAATGAATGAAATGAAGCGAGAAGAGAAACCAAAAGAAAAAAGAAGAAAAAGAAATGAACAAAGCCTGCAAGAAGTATGGGATTATGTCAAAAGACCAAATCTACGTCTGATTGGGGTGCCTGAAAGTGAGGGGGAAAATGGAACCAAATTGGAAAACACTCTACAGGATATCATCCAGGAGAACTTCCCCAACCTAGCAGGGCAGGCCAACATTCAAATTCAGGAAATACAGAGAACGCCACAAAGATACTCCTCCAGAAGAGCAACTCCAAGACACATAATTGCCAGATTCACCAAAGTTGAAATGAAGGAAAAAATCTTAAGGGCAGCCAGAGAGAAAGGTCGGGTTACCCACAAAGGGAAGCCCATCAGACTGACAGCAGATCTCTCGGCAGAAACTCTACAAGCCAGAAGAGAGTGGGGGCCAATATTCAACGTTCTTAAATAAAAGAATTTTAAACCCAGAATTTCATATCCAGCCAAACTAAGTTTCATCAGTGAAGGAGAAATAAAATTCTTTACAGATAAGCAAATGCTTAGAGATTTTGTCACCACCAGGCCTGCCTTACAAGAGACCCTGAAGGAAGCCCTAAACATGGAAAGGAACAACCGGTACCAGCCATTGCAAAAACATGCCAAAATGTAAAGACCATTGAGGCTAGGAAGAAACTGCATCAACTAACAAGCAAAATGACCAGTTAATATCATAATGGCAGGATCAAGTTCACACACAACAACATTAACCTTAAATGTAAATGGACTAAATGCTCCAATTAAAAGACACAGACTGGCAAACTGGATAAAGAGTCAGGAGCCATCAGTTTGCTGTATTCAGGAGACCCATCTCACATGCAGAGACATACATAGGCTCAAAATAAAGGGATGGAGGAAGATCTACCAAGCAAATGGAGAACAAAAAAAAGCAGGGGTTGCAATCCTAGTGTCTGATAAAACAGGCTTTAAACCATCAAAGATCCAAAGAGACAAAGAAGGCCATTACATAATGGTAAAGGGATCAATTCAACAGGAAGAGCTAACTATCCTAAATATATATGCACCCAATACAGGAGCACCCAGATTCATAAAGCAAGTCCTTAGAGACTTACAAAGAGACTTAGACTCCCATACAATAATAATGGGAGACTTCAACACTCCACTGTCAACATTAGACAGATCAACGAGACAGAAAGTTAACAAGGATATCCAGGAATTGAACTCATCTCTGCAGCAAGCAGACCTAATAGACATCTATAGAACTCTCCACCCCAAAATCAACAGAATATACATTCTTCTCAGCACCACATCACACTTATTCCAAAATTGACCACATAATTGGAAGTAAAGCACTCCTCAGCAAATGTAAAAGAACAGAAATTATAACAAACTGTCTCTCAGACCACAGTGCAATCAAACTAGAACTCAGGACTAAGAAACTCAATCAAAACCGCTCAACTACATGGAAACTGAATAACCTGCTCCTGAATGACTACTGGGTACATAACGAAATGAAGGCAGAAATAAAGACATTCTTTGAAACCAATGAGAACAAAGATACAACATACCAGAATCTCTGGGACACATTTAAAGCAGTGTGTAGAGGGAAATTTATAGCACTAAATGCCCACAAGAAAAAGCTGGAAAGATCTAAAATGGACACTCTAACATCACAATTAAAAGAACTAGAGAAGCAAGAGCAAACACATTCAAAAGCTAGCAGAAGGCAAGAAATAACTAAAATCAGAGCAGAACTGAAGGAGATAGAGACACAAAAAACCCTCCAAAAAATCAATCCAGGAGTTGGTTTTTTGAAAAGATCAACAAAATTGATAGACTGCTAACAAGACTAATAAAGAAGAAAAGAGAGAAGAATCAAACAGACACAAAAAAAATGATAAAGGGGATATCACCACCAACCCCACAGAAATACAAACTATCATCAGAGAATACTATAAACACCTCTATGCAAATCAATTAGAAAATCTAGAAGAAATGGATAATTTCCTGGACACTTACACTCTTCCAAGATTAAACCAGGAAGAAGCTGAATCCCTGAATAGACCAATAGCAGGCTCTGAAATTGAGGCAATAATTAATAGCCTACCAACCAAAAAAAGTCCAGGACCAGCTGGATTCACAGCTGAATTCTACCAGAGGTACAAGGAGGAGCTGGTACTGTTCCTTCTGAAACTATTCCAATTAATAGAAAAAAAAGGGAATCCTCCCTAACTCATTTTATGAGGCCAACATCATCCTGATACCAAAGCCTGGCAGAGACACAACAAAAAAAGAATTTTAGACCAATATCCCTGATGAACATCGATGCAAAAATCCTCAATAAAATACTGGCAAACTGGATCCAGCAGCACATCAAAAAGCTTATCCACCATGATCAAGTGGGCTTCATCCCTGGGATGCAAGGCTGGTTCAACATATGCAAATCAATAAATGTAATCCAGCATATAAACAGAACCAAAGACAAAAACCACATGATTATCTCAATAGATGCAGAAAAGGCCTTTGACAAAACTCAACAGCCCTTCACACTAAAAACTCTCAATAAATTCGGTATTGATGGAACGTATCTCAAAATAATAAGAGCTATTTATGACAAACCCACAGGCAATATCATACTGAATGGGCAAAAAATGGAAAAATTCCCTTTGAAAACTGGCACAAGACAGGGATGCCGTCTCTCACCACTCCTATTCAACATACTGTTGGAAGTTCTGGCTAGAGCAATGAGGCAAGAGATAGAAATAAAGCATATTCAGTTAGGAAAAGAAGAAGTCAAATTGTCCCTGTTTGCAGATGACATGATTGTATATTTGGAAAACCCCATCCTCTCAGCCCAAAATCTCCTTAAGCTGATAAGAAGCTTCAGCAAAGCCTCAGGATACAAAATTAATGTGCAAAAATCACAAGCATTCAAGTATACACCAGTAACAGACAAACAGAAAGCCAAATCATGAATGAACTTCCATTCACAATTGCTTCAAAGAGAAAAAAGACTTAGGAATCCAACTTACAAGGGATGTGAAGGACCTCTTCAAGGAGAACTGCAAACCATTGCTCAGTGAAATAAAAGAGGACAGAAACAAATAGAAGAACATACCATGCTCATGGATAGGAAGAATCAATATTGTGAAAATGGCCATACTGCCCAAGGTAATTTATAGATTCAGTGCCATCCCCATCAAGTTACCAATGAGTTTCTTCACAGAATTGGAAAAGACTGCTTTAAAGTTCATATGGAACCAAAAAAGAGCCTGCATTGCCAAGACAATCCTAAGTCAAAAGAACAAAGCTGGAGGCATCACGCTACCTGACTTCAGACTATACTACAAGGCTACAGTAACCAAAACAGCATGGTACTGGTACCAAAACAGAGATATAGACCAATGGAATAGAACAGAGTCCTCAGAAATAATACCACACATCAACAGCCATCTGATCTTTGACAAACCTGAGAAAAACAAGAAATGGGGAAAGGATTCCCTATTTAATAAATGATGATGGGAAAATTGGCTAGCCATAAGTAGAAAGCTGAAACTGGATCCTTTCCTTACTCCTTATACGAAAATTAATTCAAGATGGATTAGAGACTTAAATGTTAGACCTAATACCATAAAAGCCCTAGAAGAAAACCTAGGTAATACCATTCAGGACATAGTCATGGGCAAGGACTTCATGTCTAAAACACCAAAATCAACAGCAACAAAAGCCAAAATTGACAAATGGGATCTAATTAAAATAAAGAGCTGCTGCACAGCAAAAGAAACTACCATCAGAGTGAACAGGCAACCTACAGAATGGGAGAACATTTTTGCAATCTACTCATCTGACAAAGGGCTAATATCCAGAACCTACTAAGAATTCAAACAAATTTACAAGAAAAAAACAACCCCATCAAAAAGTGGGCAAGGAATATGAACAGACATTTCTCAAAAGAAGACATGCATACAGCCAACAGACACATGAAAAAATGCTCATTGTCACTGGCCATCAGAGAAATGCAAATCAAAACCACAATGAGATACCATCTCACACCATTTAGAATGGCAATCATTAAAAAGTCAGGAAACAACAGGTGCTGGAGAGGATGTGGAGAAATAGGAACACTTTTACACTATTGGTGGGATTGTAAAGTAGTTCAACCATTATGGAAAACAGTATGGCAATTCCTCAAGGATCTACAACTAGAAGTACCATATGACCCAGCCATCCCATTACTGGGTATATACCCAAAGGATTATAAATCATGCTGCTATAAAGATACAAGCACACGTATGTTTATTGTGGCACTATTCACAATAGCAAAGACTTGGAATCAACCCAAATGTCCATCAGTTACAGACTGGACTAAGAAAATGTGGCACATATACACCATGGAATACTATGCAGCCATAAAAAAGGATGAGTTTGTGTCCTTTGTAGGGACATGGATGCAGCTTGAAACCATCATTCTCAGCAAACTATTGCAAGAACAGAAAACCAAACACCGCATGTTCTCACTCATAGGTGGCAACCGTCAATGAGATCACTTGGACTTGAGAAGGGGAACATCACACACCGGGGCCTGTCATGGGGAGGGGGGAGGGGGCAGGGATTGCATTGGGAGTTATACCTGATGTAAATGACTAGTTGATGGGTGCTGATGAGTTGATGGGTGCAGCACACCAACATGGCACAAGTATACATATGTAACAAACCTGCACGTTATGCACATGTACCCTAGAACTTAAAGTATAATAATAATAAAAGAAAAGAAAAGAAAAAAAAAAAAACCTGAGATATTTATTACACTACAACTATGAAATTA
>NW_022305406.1:1307-5604 GCF_002776525.5 Piliocolobus tephrosceles | reverse complement strand
TTTCTTTCTCTTGCCTGATTGCCCTAGCCAGAACTTCCAACACTATGAGAAATGCAAATCAAAACCACAATGAGATACCATCTCACACCAGTTAGAATGGCAATCATTAAAAACTCAGGAAACAACAGGTGTTGGAGAGGATGTGGAGAAATAGGAACACTTTTACACTGTTGGTGGGATTGTAAACTAGTTCAACCATTATGGAAAACAGTATGGCAATTCCTCAAGGATCTAGAAGTAGATGTACCATATGACCCAGCCATCCCACTACTAGGTATATACCCAAAGGATTATAAATTATTCTACTACAAAGACACATGCACACGTATGTTTATTGTGGCACTATTCACAATAGCAAAGACTTGGAATCAACCCACATGTCCATCAGTGACAGACTGGATTAACAAAATGTGGCACATATACACCATGGAATACTATGCAGACATAAAAAAGGATGAGTTTGCGTCCTTTGTAGGGACATGGATGCAGCTGGAAACCATCATTCTTAGCAAACTATCACAAGAAGAGAAAACCAAACACCGCATGTTCTCACTCATAGGTGGGAACTGAACAATGAGTTCACTTGGACTCGGGAAGGGGAACATCACACACTGGGGCCTATCATGGGGAGGGGGGAGGGGGGATGGATTGCATTGCGGAGTTATACCTGATATAAATGATGAATTGATGGGTACTGACGAGTTGATGGGTGCAGCACACCAACATGGCACAAGTATACATATGTAACAACCCTGCATGTTATGCACATGTACCCTAGAACTTAAAATATAATAAAAAATAAAATAAAATGAAAAAAAAAAAAAGAAAAGAAAATTTCAGGCCAATATCCCTGAACATCAATGCAAAAATCCTCAGCAAAATACTGGCAAACCGAATCCAGCAGCACATCAAAAAGCTTAACCACCGCAATCAAGTTGGCTTCATCCATGGGATGCAAGGCTGGTTCAACATATGCAAATCAATAAATGTACTCTGTCACATAAACTGAACCAATGACAAAAAACATATGATCATCTCAATAGATGCAGAAAAGGCCTTTTACAAAACTCAGCAAGTCTTCATGCTAAAAACTCTCAATAAACTAGGTATTTATGGAACGTATCTCAAAATATTGAGAGCTATTTATGACAAACTCTCAGCCACTATCATACTGAATGGGCAGAAATGAAGCATTCCTTTTGAAAACCAGCACAAGACAAGGATGCCTTCTCTCACCACTCTGATTCAACATAGTATTGGAAGTTCTGGCCAAGGCAATCAGGCAAGAGAAACAAAGAGTACTCAGATAGGAAAAGAGGAAGTCAAATTGTCTGTTTGCAGATGACATGATTGTATATATATATATATATACATATATATATATATAAAACCCCATGATGTCAGCCCAAAATCTCCTTAGACTGATAAACAACTTCAGCAAAGTCCCAGGATACAAAATCAATGTGCAAAAATCACAAGCATTCCTATACACCAACAACAGACAGAGAGCCAAATCATGAGTGCACTCCAATTCACAATTGCAACAAAGATAATTAAATACCTAGGAATACAACTTACAAAGGATGTGAAGGATCTCTTCAAGGAGAACTACAAACCACTGCTCAAGGAAATAAGAGAGGACGCAAACAAATGGAAGAACATTCCATGCTCATGGATAGGAAGAATCAATCTCCTGAAAATGGCCGTACTGCCCATAGTAATTTATAGATTCAATGCTATCCCCATCAAGCTACCATTGACTTTCTTCACAGAATTAGAAAAAACTACTGTAAAGTTCATATGGAACCAAAAAAGAACTCGTATAGCCAAGACAATCCTAAGTAAAAAGAACAAACCTGGAGCATCACACTACCTGATTTCAAACTATACTACAATGCTACAGTAACCAAAACAGATGTATAGACCAATGGAACCAAACAGAGGCCTCAGAAATAACACCACACATCTACAACCATCTGATCTTTGACAAATCTGACAAAAACAAGCAATGGGGAAAGGATTCTCTATTTAATAAATGGTGTTGGGAAAACTGGCTAGCCAATGCAGAAAACAAACTGGATCCCTTCCTTACACCTTATACAAAAATTAAATCATGATGGATTAAAGACTCAAGAACTAGAACCACAAAAATCCTAGAAGAAATCCTAGGCAATACCATTCAGGATATAGGCATTGGCAAAGACTTCATGACTAAATCACCAAAAGCAATGACAACAAAAGCTGAAATTGACAACTGGGATCTAATTAAACTAAAGAGCTTCTGCATAGCAAAAGAAACTATCATCAGAGTGATCAGGCAACCTACAGGATGGGAGAAAATTTTTGCAATCTGTCCCTCTGTCCAAGGGCTAATATCCAGAATCTACAAATAACTTAAACAAATTTATAAGAAAAAAAGAAATGAAAAGTCGGCGAAGGCTATGAACAGACACTTCTCAAAATAAGACATTTATGGAGCCAATAAACATATGAAAAAAAGCTTATCATCACTGGCCATTAGAGAAATGCAAATCAAAATCACAATGAGATACTGCTTCATGCCAGTTAGAATGGCCATAATTAAAAAGTCAGGAAAATAACAGATGCTGGAGAGGATGTGGAGGAAGAGGAACACTTTTACACTGGTGGTGGGACTGTCAACTAGTTCAACCACTGTGGAAGACAGTGTGGCGATTCCTCCAGGATCTAGAACCAGATATAACATTGACCCAGGCATCTCATTACTGCGTATATACCCAAAGGATTATAAATCACTCTACTATAAAGACACATGCACACATATGTTTATTGCAGCACTATTCACAATAGCAAAGAGTCAGAACCAACCCAAATGCCCATGGATGATAGACTGGATAAAGACACTGTGGCATATATGCAACATGGAATATTATGCAGCCATAAAAAAGGATGAGTTCATGTCCTTTGCAGGGACATGGAAGAAGATGGAAACCAACATTCTTCACAAACCAACACAAGAACAGAATACCAAACGCGGCATGCTGTCTCTCACAAGTGGGAGTTGAACAATGAGAACACATGGGCACAAGGAGGGGAACATCACACACCAAGGTCTGTCCAGGGGAATGGGGGCGCTAGGGGAGGGATACCATTAGGAGAAATACCTAATATAGATGACGGGTTGATGGATGCACCAAACCACCATGGCACATGTATACCTTTGTAGCAACCCTACATGTACTACACATGTACCCCAGAACTTAAAGTATAATAATAAAAAAAAAAAGAGAGAGAATATCCTTAGCACCCCAGATGGCTACTGTGTGACCTTTCCCAGCATATTGAAATTAAAAAAAAGGGTTTAAAGATGACGGATTCATATAGGTCAGTTTATTGAAGGAACAGTTGATGGAAAGCAAATTAACTAGTTTTGTTCCATTAGAAAATAACTCTGAAACATGCAAGTGTACATATAGCATTGCCAGATTTTATTCCAGAGCAAATTTTATGATCACTCTACCATTTAGAAGTCAAGGATTCAAAGGACTCAAGATTCAAAGTGCAGAGATGAACATGGAAAAGGAAAAACTCAATGGATAAAAACTGTAATTTTAGCATGCAGGTAGATATTTTGGCAAGCAAATACATATTGTTCTAAGGAGCAATAAATATATTGCAGCAAGTAGAATCTTCTCAAATGCCATACAAGTAGTTGTGAATTGGAAAAGAACAAGCTTGAATTCTATGTAATTTGAAAAAGCACAAACAGTTTTATAATATTGCCTGAATTACTGCAGTCAGATGGGAACCTCCATCAGAAATTGATAACAATATAAACATATCCATCTCTCTCCCCTGTGATGCACTAAGCAAAAATATTGTGAATATCAAGATCATTAATAATAATTTTCAAGTTACTGGAATGCAGGAAAGATGACACAATTCAGCTTTGCCATGATATAAAATGTGAAAAATAGAGACACAAAATCGATAGAAAAGGATGCTCTATCAGGTATTATTGCTACCAACGGAATGATACTCAGTTAAATTTGAAGGTATGAGGTGATAATAGAATCAGATAAATGTCATAAAATGGTCAACTTCCATTATCTGTCAGTGGAGGAAATGGTGATGCAAATAACGGAAATAAAACAAATTTCTAACCGTTCTGCCTGTGCATATTGTGTATTTAGGCACCAAGGATTCATATAAAGAGGCACCAAGGATTCATACAAAGGTATATAAGAGGAAAACAGCAGAGTTTATAACGTTAAACAATGCCATCTACTCAGTTTTTTTTTTTTTTTTTTTTTTTTTT
>NW_022305406.1:0-1207 GCF_002776525.5 Piliocolobus tephrosceles | reverse complement strand
TTTTTTTTTTTTTTTTTTTTTTGGCAAGAAGTTAATGAACCAAAAATATAGTCTTATTCTTTTAAAAGAGCTAGATCTTCATTTGAAGCTTGCTGATTACTATAGGGGTTTTGTATTAATAGATATGAGAATGCATGTGTACTGTTTGTGACTTATTTGAATCAGTTTATCTTATTCCATACCTCATTATACATTTGATTTGAGGCAACATGCAGAATAAATTAAAGTGCAATAATTGGTCAAATGCAATAGAAATAATTTTACTGGTAAACTATAAAAAAGAGTAAAAATAATGGTGATGATAAGAATAAGATTTTTTATGAGATGGGGCCTTCTTTGTGCCAGCCAGCATTGTAGTAAGTGTGTGGATATGTTCTCTCACTTAATTTTTAGAACAATCATGTCTACTGTGTGTACTAGCTTCAATTTGCAGATGAGGAGACGGAAGCCTAATGAAAATGAGTATCATTTGCAAAATTAAATAGTTGGAAAAAACTAATACTGATATAAAACAGGATTTTTACCCTCTACAGAATATCCAATGTCGAAATACCACAAATAGTTATCTATTGAGATGAATGAAACAAAATAATATATATATATATATATACTATTATCAAAACATTCATTGCAAAGTAATAATTTCAGAAGAAAAGGTAAGCATCACCAAAGAAGTGAAAAAAAAAGTTTGGAAAGTGTATGTTACTGGCATGGGTACGTTTTAATATATTCTTGGCATTTTCTACATAAATTCATAAAAATCTAACAACTGATATTTTTATTAATACATGGTATAGACTTCAATATTATTCATTGTAAATAATTTTAAAGGAAAATAAGTTAATTTGATAAACTGGGTGTTTAAAAATGTGTTCTCAGATTTATTGGGTGACAAAATTAAATAAAAAGCTTATAAAATTGTCACAAATTCTAATATTCTCAGTTCAAATGAATCACGATTTCTTTAAAGCATATTATCTTTTCAATGAAAATACGATTTGTAAAAGTTTAATACATATACACAAAATTATCAGATAAAAATAACTGCATTTATATTTGTGACATGATTTTCCGTTTTCAAATAACTTCTTTAATTATACACATACAATAGTCCACTGTTATTCCTTTAAGCTACAATCCAAGACCTCCAATGGATGCCGAAAACCATGGAGAGTACTGAACTCTATGTATACAAGTTATTGTCCTC
>NW_022305405.1:0-1600 GCF_002776525.5 Piliocolobus tephrosceles | reverse complement strand
GTCCCTTTTCCTAGCCAGGGGAACTGAGACACACAACACCTGGAAAACCGGGTAACTCCCACCCCAATACTGCGCTGTAACACCGGCACACCGGAGATTGTATCCCACACCTGGCCGGGAGGGTCCCACGCCCGCGGAGCCTCTCTCCTTGCTAACACAGCAGTCTGCGGCAATCTAACCGCAAGGCAGCAGCGAGGCTGGGGGAGGGGCGCCCGCCATCGCTGAGGCTTAAGTAGGTAACTAAAGCCGCTGGGAAGCTGGAACTGGGTGGAGCTCACAGCAGCTCAAGGAAACCTGCCTGTCTCTGTAGACTGCGCCTCTGGGGACAGGGCTCAGCTAAAGGAGTAGAAGCCTGTGAAACGCGAACGACTCTGTCTGACAGCTTTGAAGAGAGCAAGGGATCTCCCAACATGGAGGTTGAGATCTGAGAAGGGGCAGTCTGCCTGCTCAAGTGAGTCACTGACCCCTGAATAGCCTAACTGGGAGACATCCCCCACTAGGGGCAGTCTGACACCCCACACCTCACAGGGTGGAGTACACCCCTGAGAGGAAGCTTCCAAAGCAAGAATCAGACAGGTGCACTCGCTGTTCAGCAATATTCTATCTTCTGCAACCTCTGCTGCTGATACCCAGACAAACAGGGTCTGGAGTGGACCTCAAGCAATCTCCAACAGACCTATAGCTGAGGGTCCTGACTGTCAGAAGGAAAACTATCAAACAGGAAGGACACCTATACCAAAACCCCATCAGTACGTCACCATCATCAAAGACCAGAGACAGATAAAACCACAAAGATGGGGAAAAAGCAGGGCAGAAAAGCTGGAAATTCAAAAAATAAGAGCGCATCTCCTCCTGCAAAGGAGCACAGCCCATCGCCAGCAACGGATCAAAGCTGGTCAGAGAATGATTTTGATGAGATGAGAGAAGAAGGCTTCAGTCCATCAAACCTCTCAGAGCTAAAGGAGGAATTACGTACTCGGCGCAAAGAAACTAAAAATCTTGAAAAAAGAGTGGAAGAATTGACAGCTAGACTAATTAATGCAGAGAAGGTCATAAACGAAATGACAGAGATGAAAACCATGACACGAGAAATACGTGACAAATGCACAAGCTTCAGTAACCGACTCGATCAACTGGAAGAAAGAGTATCAGCAATGGAGGATCAAATGAATGAAATGAAGCGAGAAGAGAAACCAAAAGAAAAAAGAAGAAAAAGAAATGAACAAAGCCTGCAAGAAGTATGGGATTATGTAAAAAGACCAAATCTACGTCTGATTGGGGTGCCTGAAAGTGAGGGGAAAAATGGAACCAAATTGGAAAACACTCTACAGGATATCATCCAGGAGAACTTCCCCAACCTAGCAGGGCAGGCCAACATTCACATTCAGGAAATACAGAGAACGCCACAAAGATACTCCTCCAGAAGAGCAACTCCAAGACACATCATTGCCAGATTCACCAAAGTTGAAATGAAGGAAAAAATCTTAAGGGCAGCCAGAGAGAAAGGTCGGGTTACCCACAAAGGGAAGCCCATCAGACTGACAGCAGATCTCTCGGCAGAAACTCTACAAGCCAGAAGAGAGTGGGGGCCAATATTCAA
>NW_022305404.1:0-9854 GCF_002776525.5 Piliocolobus tephrosceles | reverse complement strand
CTCAGTTAAAAACTAGAAAGAAGCTTTCTGAGAAAGTTCTTTGTGATGTGTGAATTTCTCTCATGGAGAAACATCTTTCTTTTAATGTAGCAGTTTGCTAACACAGTTTTCATGGAATCTGCAAAGGGATACTTGTGAGCGCATTGAGGCCTATAGTGAAAAAATAAATATCCTCATAAAAAAACTAGAAAGAAGCTTTCTGAGAAACTGCTTAGTGACATGTGAATTCTTCTCATAGAGTGACACTGTTCCTTTCATTGAGCAGTTTGCTAACACTGTACTCTTAGAATCTGCAATGACATATTTTGAAATGCATTGAAGCCTACTTTTAAAAATTAAATATCCCTAGTCTAAAACTTGAAAGAAATTTTCTGAGAAACTCCTTTGCAGTTTGTGAATTCACGTCACAGAGTTACATGATGCTTTCAGTGGATTAATTTGATAGCACTGTTTTTGGGGAATCTGAGAAGTGATATTTTGGAATACATTGAAGCCTATATTGACAAAAGAAATATCCTCAGGTAAAAACTAGAAAGAAGCTTCCTGAGAAATTTATTTGTGATGTGTGAATTTGTCTCCCAGAGTTACACATTTCTTTTCATGGAGCAGGTTGCTAACACTGTTTTCATGGAATAGTAATGGGTTATTTAGGAACACATTGAAACCAATGATGAGAAAGGAAATATCCTCTGTTAAAAACTAGAACGAAGTTTTTTGAGAAACTGCTTTGTGATGGGTGAATTCATCTCACAGAGCTAAATTTTTCTTTTCTTTGAGCTACATGATAACACTGTTTTTGTGGAGTCTGCAATAGGATATGTTGGACTGCATTGAAGCCTATGGTGATAAAGGAAATATCCCCATAGAAAAACCAAAAAGAAGCTTTGTGAGAAACCGCTTTGTGATATGTGAATTCAACACAGTTCTTTGTGATGTGTGAATCCACCTCAGATAGTTACACCTTTCTTTTCATGGAGCAGTTAGCTAACACTGTTTTCGTGGAATCTGCAAAGGTATATTTGGGAGTGCATTGAGACTTATGGTGAAAAAGGAAATATCCTCAGTTAAAAACTAGAAAGAAGCTTTCTGAGAAAGATTTGTGATGTGTGAATTTATTTCACAGAGTTACACCTTTCTTTTCATGGAGCATATTGATAACACTGCTTTTGTGGAATCTTCAAAGAGATATTTGGTACTGTACTGAGGCCTAGGGTGACAAAGGAAATATCCTCATAGAAAAACCAAAATGAAGCTTTCTGAGAAACTGCTTTGTGATATTTGAATTCAACACACAGAATTACACTGTTATTTTCATTGAGCAGTTTGCTTACACTGCTTTCTTGGAATCTGCAATGGGATATTTCGCAGTGCACTAAAGCTTGTGGTGACAAAGGAAATATCCTCTGACATAAACTAGAAAGAAGCTTTCTGAGAAACTGCTTTGTGATTTGTGAATTCGTCTAACAGCATAACATGTTTCATTTCATGTAGCAGTTTGGTAGCACTGTTTTTGGAGAATCTGAGAAGGGATACTTTGGATTGCATTGAAGCCAATGTTGACAAAGGAAATACCCTCAGATAAAAACTAGAGAGAAGCGTTCTGTGAAAGTTCTTTGTGATGTGTGAATTCATCTCACAGAGTTACATTTTCTTTTCATGTAGCCATTTACTAACACTGTTTTTGTGGAATCCGCCAAAGGATATTTGTTAGCACATTGAGTCCTAAAGTGAAAAAGGAAGTACCTGCAGATAAAAACCAGAAAGAAGCTTACAGAGAAACTGCTTTGTGATTTGAGAAATAATCTCACAGAGTTACACTATTCTTTCCATAGAGCAATTTGATAACACAGTTTTTGTGGAATCTGCATTAGGATATTTGGGAGCACATTGAAGCTTATGGAGACAAAAGAAATATCCTCAGACAAAAGATAGAAAGAATCTTTCTGACAAACTGCTTTGTGATTTGTGAATTCATCTCACAGAGTTACACGATTCTTTTCATGGTTCATTTTGGTAGCACTGTTTTTGGGGAATCTGAGAAGGGATATTTGGGATTGTACTGAAGCCTATGGTGACAAAGGAAATATCCTCAGATAAAAACGAGAAAAGATCTTTCTGAGAAACTGATTTGTGATGTGTGAATTAATCTCATAGAGTTCAACCATTTATTTCATTGATTACTTTGCTAACACTGTTTTTCTGGAAACTGCAACAGGATATTTGGGAGCGCATTGAAGTCTGCGGTGACAAAGGAAATATCCTCAGATAAAAAACAAAAAGAATTTTCTGAGAGACTGCTTTGTGATGTGTGAATTGAACTCACAGAGTTACACTGTCCTTCTCATTGAACAGTTTGCTTACACTGTTTTCTCAGAATCTGCAATGAGGTATTTCAGAGTGTATTGAAGATTATGCTGACAAAGGAAATATCCTCAGACAAAAACTAGAAAGAAGCTTCCTGAGGAACTGATTTGTGATTTGTGAATTCATCTCATAGAGTTACACCTTTCTTTCCATGGAGCTGTTTGGTAGCACTGTTTTTGGGGAATCTGAGAAGAGATATTTGGGATGACATTGAAGCATATATGCACAAAGGAAATATCCTCAGATAAAAACTGGAAAGAAGCTTTCTGAGAAACTTCTTTATGATGTGTGAATTCACCTCACAGTG
Source organism: Piliocolobus tephrosceles (assembly GCF_002776525.5). Taxonomy (NCBI): domain Eukaryota; kingdom Metazoa; phylum Chordata; class Mammalia; order Primates; family Cercopithecidae; genus Piliocolobus; species Piliocolobus tephrosceles. The sequence continues at coordinate 7,183 of NW_022305404.1, read as the reverse complement.
TTACACCTTGCTTTTCATGGAGCCATTTCCTAACTCTGTTTTTGTGGAATCTGCAAAGGGATATTTGGGAGTGCATTAGGGCTATGTTGAAAAAGGAAGTATCCACAGATAAAAAGTAGAGAGAAGCTTTCTGAGAAACTGATTTGTGATGTGTGAATTCATCTCACAGAGTTCAACCATTTATTGCATTGAGTACTTTGCTAACACTGTTTTTCTGGAATCTGCAACAGGATCTTTAGGAGTGCATTGAAGCCTTTGGTTACAAAGGAAATATCCTCAGATAAAAAACAAAAAGTAGCTTTCTGAGAGACTGCTTTGTGATGTGTGAATTGAACTCACAGAGTTACACTGTTCTTTTCATTGAGCAGATTGTTAACACTGTTTTCTTGGAATCTGCAATGAGATGTTTCAGAGCATATTGAAGATTATGGTGACAAAGGAAATATCCTCAGACAAAAACTAGAAAGAAGCTTCCTGAGAAACTGCTTTGTGATTTGTGAATTCATCTCACAGAGTTACACCTTCCTCTTCTTGGATTAGATTGGTAGCACTGTATTTGGGGAATCAGAAAAGGGATATTTTGGATAACATTGAAGCCTATATTGACAAAGGAAATATCCTCAGATAAAACTAGAAAGAAGCTTCCTGGGTAACTTCTTCATTATGTGTGAATTCATCTCACAGAGTTACACTTTACTTTCCATGGAGCAGTTTGCTAACACTATTTTCGTGGAATCTGCAAAGGGTTATTTGAGAGTGCTTTATGGCCTATGGTGAAAAAGGAAATATCCTGAGATAAAAACTAGAAACACGCTTTCTGAGAAACTGCTCTGTGCTGTTTCAATTCATCTCACATTATCACAGTGTTCTTTTCACTGAGCAGTTTGCTAACAGTTTTCGTGGAATCTGCAATAGGATATTTTGGATTGCATTGAAGCTTATGTTGACAAACGAAATATCCCAAGCTAAAAACCAAAAAGAAGCCGTCTGTTAAATTGGTTTGTGATGCATGATTTCATCTCAGAGAGTTATACGTTTCTTTTCATTGAGACTTTTGTTAACACTGTTTTCGTCTAATCTGCAAAGGGATATTTGAAAGTCCATCGAGTATTATGGTGAAAAAGGAAATATCCTCAGATAAAAACTGGAAAGAAGCTTTCTGAGAAACTGCTTTGTGATATATGAATTCAACTCACAGAGTCACACGATTCCTTTTATGGATCAGTTTGGTAGCACTGTTTTAGGGGAACCTGGGAAGGGATATTTTCAATATCTTTGAAGCCTATGGTGACAAAGAAAATATCTTCAGATCAAAACTAGAAATAAGCATTCTGAGGAACTTCTTTATGGTGTGTGAATTCATCTCACAGAGTTACATGTTTCTTATCATGGCGCAGTTTGCTAACACTGATTTCATGGACTCTGTAAAGCGATGTTTTGTGGCACATTGGTTCCCAAGGTGAAACAGGAAATATCCTCAAATAAAAACCAGAAAGAAGCTTTCTGAAAAACCGCTCATGATGTGTGAATTCATCTCAGAGAGTTACAATGTTGCTTTCATTGAGCAGTTTTCTAACACTGTTTCATTGGAATCTGAAATCGGGTATTTCGGAGTGGATTGAAGCTTATGGTGACAAAGGGAATATCTTCAGATAAAAACTAGAAAGAAATTTCTGAGAAAGTCCTTTGTGATGTGTGTATTCATCTCACAGAGTAACACTGTTCTTTTCCTGGAGCAGTTTGCTAACACTGTTGTCATGGAATCTGCAAAGGAATAATTGGGAATGCTTTGAGGCCTATGGTGAAAAAGGACATAGCCTCAGATAAAAACTAGAAAGATGCTTTCTGAGAAACTGCTTTGTGATGTGTGAATTCATCTCACTGAGTTACACGGTACTTTTCATTGAGCAGTTTGCTAACACTGTTTTCGTGGAATCTGCAATAGGATATTTGGGAGCACATTAAAGCCTGTGGTGACAAAAGAAATATCCTCAGGTAAAAGCTGGAAATAGTCTTTCCTAGAAACTGCTTTGTGATTTGTGAATTCATCTCATAGAGATACATGATTGTTTTCATGGATGAGTTTGTTAGCCCTGTTTTTGGGGAATCTGAGAAGTGATATTGTGGATCACATTGAAGCCTGTAGTGACAAAGGAAATATCCTCAGATAAAAACTAGAAAGAAGCCTTCAGAGAAATTTCTTTGTGATGTGTGAATTCATCTCACAGATATACAGCTTTGTTTTCATGCAGCAGTTAGCTAACACTGTGTTCGTGGAATCCACAAAGGGATATTTGGGAATGCATTTAGGTCTATGGTGATAAAGGAAGTATCCTCCGATAAAAACTAGAAAGAAGCTCACCTGGAAACTGCTTTGTGTTATGTCAATTTATCTCACAGAGTTACACCATACTTTTCATTGTGAAGTTTGCTAACACTGTTTTTGTGGAATCCACAAAGGAATAATTTGGAGCACATTGAGACATTTGGTGAAAAAGGAAATATCCTCAGATAAAAACTAAATAGAAGCTCTTGAAAACTGCTTTGTGATGTGTGAATTCATCTCACAGTGTTACACGGTTCTTTTCATTGAGCAGTTTGCTATCACTGTTTTCTTTGTATCTGCAGTTTGATATTTCAGAGCGAATTGAAGCTTATGATGCATTGTAAATATCCTCATAGAAAAAGTAGAAAGAAGATTTTGGAGAAACTGCTTCTTGATGTGTAAATTCATCTCACAGAGTTACACGGTTCTTTTCTTGGAGCAGTTTGGTAGCACTGTTTCTGGCGAATCTGAGAAGAGATATTTTGGATCGTATTGAAGTCTATCGTGACAAAGGGAATATCCCTAGATGAAAACTAGAAAGAAGCTTTCTTTGAACGTTCTTTGTGATGTGTGAATTCATCTCACAGAGTTACACCTTTCTTTTCATGGAGCCGTTTGCTAACACTGTTATCATGGAATCTGCAAAGGGATATTTGGGAGTGCATTGAGACCTATAGTGAAAAAGGAAATATCTTTAGGTAAATACTAGAAAGAAGCTTTCTGAGAAACTACTTTGTGATGTGTGAATTCATCTCACAGAGTGACACCATTCTTTTAACTAGCTGTTAGATAGCACTGTTTTCTTAATATCTGCAATAGGATATTTGGGAGCACATTGAAACTTATGGTGACAAAGGAATTATTCTCAGATAAAAACCAAATAGAACATTTCTGAGAAACTGCTGTGTGATGTGTGAATTCGTCTCACAAAATTACATCGTTCTTTTTATTGAGCAATTTGCTAACACTGTTCTCGTGGAATCTACAAAGGGATGTTTGGGAGTGTATTGAGGCCTATGGTGGAAGAGGAAATATCCTCAGATAAAAACTAGAAAGAAGCTTTGTGAGAAACTGCTTTGTGATGTGTGAAATCATCTCACAGATTTACACCATTGTTTTCATTGAGCAGTTTGCTAACCCTGTTTTCGTGGAATCTGCAAAGGGTTATTTTAGAGTGCTTTGAAGCTGAAGGTGGCAAAAGAAATACCCTCTTATAAAAACTAGAAAGAAGCTTTCTATGAAAACACTATCTGATGTAAGAATTCATTTCACAGAGTTACCCGATCCTTTTCATGTAGCCATTTGTTAGCACTGTTTTTGGGGACTCTTAGAAGGGATATTTTGGAACACATTGCAGCCCATGGTGACAACGAAAATATCCTCACATAAAAACTAGAAAGCAGCTTTCTGAGAAAGTTCTTTGGAATGTGTGAATTCATCTCACAGAGTTATACCTCTCTTTTCATGGAGCAGTTTTCTTGCCCTGTTTTCTTGGAATCTGTAAAGGAATATTTGCTAGCACATTGATGCTTATAGAGAAAAAGGGAATGTACTCAGATTAAAAACTAGAAAGAAGCTTTCTGAGAAACTGCTTTGCGATGTGTGATTTCATCTCACAGAGCTACACTGTTCTTTTGATTTAACAGTTTGCTAACACTGTTTTCGTGGAATTTGCAAAGGGATATTTGGGATTGCATTGAGGTCTATAGTGAATAAGGAAATATCCTCAAATAAAAACTAGAAAGAAGCTTTCTGAGAAACTGAATTCTGATATGTGATTTCATCTCACAGAGTTATACCGTTCTATTCATTGAGCTGTTAGGTAGCATTGCTTTTGTGGAATCTGCAATGGGATATTTGTGAGTACATTGAAGCCTATGGTGACAAAGACAGTATCCTCAGATAAAAACCAAAAAGAAGCTTTCTGAGAAACTGCTTTGTGATGTGTGAATTCATCTCACTGAGTTACATTGTTCTTTTCATTCAGCAGTTTGCTCACACTGTTTTTGTGAAATCTGCAATAGGATATTTTGGACTGCATTGAACTCTTTGGTGGCAAAGGAAATATCCTCAGACAAAAACTAGAAAACAGATTTCTGGGAAACTGCTTTGTGATTTTTGAATTCATCTCAGAGTTTAACAATTCTATTCACGGGTATTTGGATCCCATTGAAGTTGATGGTGACATAGGAAATATCCTCTGGAAAAAACTAGAAAAATGCTTTCTTAGAAAGTTCTTTGTGATGTGTGAATTTATCCTACAGAGCTACACCTTTCCTTTGCTGGAGAAGTTTGCTAAAACTGTTTTAATGGTATCTGCAAATGAGATAATCTGGAGCACATTGAGGCTTATAGTGAAAAAGGAAATATCCTCAGATAAAAACTAGAATGTATGCTTTTGAGAAACAGTTTTAGAATGTCTGAATTCATCTTATATAGTTACAACATTCTTTTCATTGAGGGGTTTGATTTCACTATTTTTGTGGAATCTGTAATAGGATATTTGGGAGTGCATTGAATCCTACGTACACACAGGAAATATCGTCAGATAAAACCCAAAAGAAACTTACTGTGAAACTGCTTTGTGATGTGTGACTTCATCTCAAATACATATTTGCTACCACTTTCTTCATTTAAATTGCAATGGGATATTCGGGAGTGCCAGCAGGATAATGGTGAAAAAGGAAATATCCTCAGATAAAAACTAGAAAGAATATTTCCAAGAAACATCTTTGTGATATGTTAATTCATCTCACAGAGTTACACCATTCTTTTCGTGGAATAGTTTAGTAGCACTGTTTTTGGGGATCTGAGAAGGGATATTTTAGATCATGTTGAAGTCTATGGTGGTAAAGGAAATATCCTGAGATAAAAACTAGAAAGAAGCTCTGAGAAAGTTCTTTGTGATGTATGAATTAATATCACAGAGTTACACCTTTCTTTTCATGGAGAAGTTTGCTAACACTTTTTCATTTAATTTCCCTCGAGATATTCATGAGTGCATTGAGGAATATGATGAAAAAGGAAATATCCTCAGATAAAAACTAGAAAGACGTTTTTTGAGAAACATCTTGGTGATATGTGAATTTGTGTCACAGAGTTACCCCATTCTTTTCATGGAACTGTATGGTAGCACTGTTTTTGGGGAATCTGAGAAGGGATATTTTGGGTCGCATTGAAGCCTATGGTGACAAGGGAAATATCCTCACATAAGAACTAGAAATAAGTTTTCTGAGAAACCACTTTGTGATTTATGAGTTTGTCTCACAGAGTTACACTGTTGTTTTCATTAAGAAGTTTGATAACACTCTATTCATGGAGCCTGCAATAGGATATTTGAGAGCTCATTGAGGACTATGGTGAAAAAGGAAATATCCTCAGATAAAAGCTAAAAAGAAGCTTTCTGAGAAACTGCTTTGTACTGTGTGACTTCCTCTCCCAGAGTTACACTCTTCATTGCATTGAGCAGTTTGCTTACTTTGTTGTCTTGGAATCTGCATTCTGATATTTCACAGAGCATTGAAGCTTATGTTGAAAAATGATATATCCTCATACAAAAACTAGAAACAATTTTTCTGAGAAACTGCTTTGCAGCATGTGAATTCATCTCACAGAAGTACTCCTTTCTTTTCATGGAGCTGTTTGCTAACACTGTTTTCATGGAATCTGCAATGGGATATTCCGGAGCACATCGAGGCCTACATTGAGAAACCAAATGTCCTCAGATAAAAACTTGAAAGAAGTTTTCTGAGAAACATCTTTATGATATGTGAATTCGTCTCAGAGTTACACCATTCTTTTCATGGAACAGTTTGGTAGCACTATTTTGGGGAGTCTGAGAAGGGATATTTTCGGTCACATTCAAGCCTATGGTGACATTGGAAATATCCTCTGATTAAAACTGAAAGAAACTTTCTGAGAGAACAATTTATGCTATGTGAATTCATCTCACAGAGTTACACTGTTGTTTTCATAAAGCAGTTTGATAACATGTTTTCATGGAATCTTCAGTAGGATATTTGGGAGTGCATTGAGTCCTATGGTGAAAAGAAAATATATATATAAAAAAAAAACTTAAAAGAAGCTTTCTGAGAAACTGCTTTGTGATGTGAGAATTCTTCTCACAGTGTTACACCGTTCCTTGCATTTAGCAGTTGGCTTACACTCTTGTCTTGGAATCTCCATTCTGATATTTCATAGCGCATATTGAAACGTATGGTTACAAAGGATATAGCCTCGGGGGGCGGAGCAAGATGGCCGAATAGGAGCAGCTTCAGTCTCCAACTCCCAGCGCGAGCGACACAGAAGACCGGCGATTTCTGCATTTTCAACTGAGGTACTGGGGTCATCTCACTCGGGAGTGCCGGACAATCGATGCTGGTCAGCTGCTGCAGCCCGACCAGCGAGAGCTGAAGCAGGGCAAGGCATCGCCTCACCTGGGAAGCGCGAGGGGGAAGGGAGTCCCTTTTCCTAGCCAGGGGAACTGAGACACACAACACCTGGAAAATCGGGTAACTCCCACCCCAATACTGCGCTATAACACCGGCACACCGGAGATTGTATCCCACACCTGGCTGGGAGGGTCCCACGCCCACGGAGCCTCTCTCCTTGCTAACACAGCAGTCTGCGGCAATCTAACCGCAAGGCAGCAGCGAGGCTGGGGGAGGGGCGCCCGCCATCGCTGAGGCTTAAGTAGGTAACTAAAGCCGCTGGGAAGCTGGAACAGGGTGGAGCTCACAGCAGCTCAAGGAAACCTGCCTGTCTCTGTAGACTGCGCCTCTGGGGACAGGGCTCAGCTAAAGGAGTAGAAGCCTGTGAAACGCGAACGACTCTGTCTGACAGCTTTGAAGAGAGCAG
>NW_022305403.1:0-1169 GCF_002776525.5 Piliocolobus tephrosceles | reverse complement strand
ATTTTTTTTTTAAATTCTATTGAGGTAGCAAAGTTGAACTTGCTTGATTGTATTAAATCTTTGTTGGATAGAAAACTAGTTACCAGCCAAGCACGGTGGCTCACACCTGTAATCCCAACCCTTTGGGAGGTTGAGTTGGGTGGATCACGAAGTCAGGAGTTCGAGACCAGCCTGACCAACATGGTCAAACTCCATCTCTACTAAATATACAAAGATTAGCCAGGCATGGCGATGGGTGCCTGTAATCCCAGCTCTTCAGGAGGCTGAGGCAGGAAAATTGCTTGAACCCACAAGGTGGAGGTTACAGTGAGCCAAGATCGTGCCATTGCACTCCAGTCTGTGCAACAAGAACAAGACTCCATCTGAAAACAAAAACAAAAACAAAACACTAGTTACCACAGCAATTATGTAAGGCATACTTCTTTTAGTGTGTCTCTTATTCATGCTTCATGGCCCTTCAAGCCTTCCTCCATCATAGCACTTACCACAGTAAATTATAGTAATACACTACCCTGTCCCCCTCCCTAAACTGTAAGCAACTTGAAGACGCAAGTTGATCACCTTTACATAGCACCCAGAATAGTGCCTATTAGTTGTGTTCAATCTTTGTTGGATAGAAAACTAGTTACCGGCTGGGCGCAGTGGCTCACGCCTGTAATCCCAGCACTTTGAGAGGCCCAGGTGGGTGGATCACGAGGTCAGGAGTTTGAGACCAGCCTGACCAACGTGGCAAAACCCCATCTCTACTAAAAGTACAAAAATTAGCCAGGCGTGGTGATGGGCACATGTAATTCCAGTCACCGAGGGGCTGAGGAACACACTGGAAACACACTGGGCCAGTAAAAAACCTTTTAATTAAATGTCCTGGTTGAGTAAAAGGAATGAATAAGCTATTTCTCCATAAGTAACCATGTGTTATCCATTTCTTTCTGAAACTATATGTGAGGATTGTCTTGCATGAACCTAGGTTCTATGCAAAATCCCAAAAGTGATACTGTAAACTGTTAACCAAATCTCAGCACGTATGAGACAGATGGCTCCATTGCTTGGCCATTTTTGTTTTTCAGAGTCTTCCAAAGAGCTTGCCAAAAATTCTGCAAGGAATTATCCCAATGACCTTTAGATAATTTTTTTTCTTCACCAAGACCCTTGTTCCATCATACATATCT
>NW_022305401.1:0-2571 GCF_002776525.5 Piliocolobus tephrosceles | reverse complement strand
TCTACAGGTGTTCAGAGTCATCCAGAGCTGTATTGAAAACCACTGACAGGGTTCCACCATTATTAAAGCAAATGCAAAATATGCCATGCCCACCAAAAAAAATCCAGAAGCCATGGTATTTAGCTCTTTCCTGGGTTTACTGCTTGTCATGAACTCTGCCACTGGGCAACATGTACGGGTCTGGACCCGTGCCTTCTCTGGATCCCTGCCCCATCACCCAGCTATCTTATCTCCTGAAAGCTGATAGGTGTTGGTCAGCATGGTGTTGCAGGACCAAGGTTATGTTAACATTCCCTCTTAGGCTGAAACACCACAAGTTAACACAGGAGTCCCCAGGTGTGCACATTCCAACCTCCAGATTGTTTTTCTTCTCGTTCTAGATGTTCATCCTTGCTTTCTGGGACTTGAAATAACCCTACACCACCAAATATTTATGCCTATTATCCACTTAGGGAAAACTTGTATGTCCCAAGTCCATAGGGTTAGTCTTATTATCAGTATTATAACCGCTAGTACTAGTATCATGATGATCATCATTACTGTTAGTATTCATCAATATTTTTATTACTACCATTGTTAATATGGATTTTTCATTATTGTACAGCAAGGAATATAGTTTATCCATTCACAAATGGTGTTCAGTTACTAAAGATGACTACAAGGCATGCTCTGCAGACATATACACACACAGCTGTCCTGGAGACCCAGCTTTGCCACCAATTGTTCTTTCATAAGATGAGCTCCCCCAACACCCAACAGTTTTTCAGGACTCGACCTGAGCTGGTTGGACTAGACCCGGAAAAGTTTCCTATTCTCAGCTGTACCTGGAAAAATTTTAAAGACTCTTCAGAGGCCCAGTAATAGCTTTTGGCAGCTTCCAAAACCAGAGAGGGTTTCTTGGCCATTCAGAGCCATTCAAATATTCTAAGTAAACTCAAGGAACCAGAAACCCCACTTGCAGTCATGAAATACCAGTGAATGGCCTCTGTGAGTCTTTTCAAGTTGTTCAAAGATAACTGCCTGGAAAGGCTGGCCAGGAAGTCACCCAAGCCCATCCCTCTGCAGGATGTTCTATGTCAGCCAGGGACCCAGTGAACTGCCATTGAACAGAAGGGTGAACAGAGACAGCATGTCTGAGCTTCTGGAAACATTCTAAGTGCCCTTGTTGGCCCAGAAAAGACTGGTGCTGCCACACGAGGCACAGATATGGCAACTTATCCACTCTAGGAACCATACAAGGTTTAAAGGCTCCCAGGAAGTCCAGGAAGGGCAAACATGGCCTTTTACAGCCATCAGATTTTATTCTAAGTCTACGTGGGAGACAGTGCACTTGGCTTCATAAAAACACCAGTGGAGGTGCTATCACTTGCCCCAGTATCCGGTCTTTTCCACCTCATCTCAGACCCAGGCAGCCATTTCCCAAAGCTGCTGTGCAATGAAAGGGGAACATTCTAGGTGCTCTCCTGTGCCCACGAAATTCTGTGGCTGCACTAAAGGCAAGAGTTGTCCTCCGGAATGCTCTTCAGGAATCTGACAACACTAGTCAAGATTAAAGAACTTCAATTCAACGTCATACAAAACCAATCACCAAAAAAAAAAAAAAAAAGCACAGTGAGACAAAATGATGAACACACCTGCTAATAATCATGAATGACAATAACAACAATGATGATCTCAGTGATAATGCCACCAACACCGTTAATGGCAATAACAAGAAACCTGAGGTAATGGGTGTTAGGGTCTCGATTCACTGATGTGAAGGATGGCGCCAATTTCTGGCCTTACAGAAATAAAGGAAAAGTAAACACCTGAAAGAGGAGGAGGTGAACCTGGATAGAGCTCCCGCCGGCCTCTGGGCCCTCCTTGGTGGAAGGAGAGGGACTTGGTCCTGAGCCTGCCCAGGATCCACCCGCACCAGCACCCGGGAGTCCCAGTCCCTGGATGGGCTCAGTCCCACCCAAGCCAGACACCCCGGAGCCCCGGAGCCCGGGTCCTCCAGCCCTCGCTGCCGCCGCTCCTCGCGGAGCCCGGGCCCCACACGCCACCTCAGCCTCAGCGCGGCTCTGCGAGGGCAGCGCCAAGGATGCTCCGGGCCCAGCGGGGGCACCCGGCCCCAACGGGATACTGACGCCCTGAGGGCGCGGAACAATGGGGTCTGCGCAGGGCCGGCCATCTTGGGCCTTGCAAAAAGAGCGGCCTCTTGAATGACCCCACCCGGAACCTCCCCGGAGGCCCCAGCCCCAAAGCCAGGGCGGCGAGACCTCCATCACGCTGGGTGAAGAAAACTCAGGTCTTCCGTGGAGACCCGGCTCCCCGTGGGAAGGAGACCGCGCATGCGCCCTGCATGCCGGAACGATGGGTTTCATTGCCCTCTGCTGGCCATGAGGTGGCAGCACAGGACGTTTGGCCTTTACTGCTTAGAGGTGGACCTGAGTCTGAATCACTGAAATTGAAGATCAAATGGAAATTGAGTATGATATCTTGTGCTTTAATTAAAGAAGATGGGAATAAAGAAACAAATTCTAAAGTTAGTATACAAAAGTCGATTGATTCCCTCTATGTGAAGGGAAG
>NW_022305399.1:3779-4490 GCF_002776525.5 Piliocolobus tephrosceles | reverse complement strand
CCTCTCGGCCCCGCCCCTGCACAAACTCGGGACCTCCCCTCTCGGCCCCGCCCCTGCACAAACTCGGGACCTCCCCTCTCGGCCCCGCCCCTGCACAAACTCGGGGTCTCTGCATGGCGGCTTTATGTGGTGCTCAGCTGAAGACAAAGCCTCTACACTGGATGAACAGGTTGTGGTTTCCCAGCACTGGCCAAATGAAGAGACCTGAGCAGGTTTCACAGGATGCTCGGACTTCAGGCCCCAACCTCAGGTCAGGCGTGACTCCATGGAGACACTGAGGGACAGCAGGCGACAGAGTAACCATCACTAGCCGTGAGGTGCTCGGAGCTCACTCTGCATAGGGCCTGCCTCCCTCGCATGGAGAAGTGAGGCAGCCCCACACACGAGCCCAACACGAGAGGGGAGGAGCAAAGGCGGCTCATTTATTAGAATATGCAAAAGAGAGGACTTTCCTCCACAAACGCAGAGATACAGAGTGCTGCTTCTCAGTTCCTATCAAGAGCAAGTCAACAGTTGAAAACTGTATTCCTGAGAAGAAGCAAAAAAGTTACCAGTTTGCAAACAAGGATAACAGGTGATTTCAACAAAAGATAAAAAACTTTTTTTTCCAAAAATCAAAGTTTCAAGTATTATTCCAGCTGACATGGCAAACCTAGCACAGGCGGAAGCCAAGGTGCCCCTCAGGCTCTGTAGGGTCTTGGAGGAAGGGCC
>NW_022305399.1:0-3769 GCF_002776525.5 Piliocolobus tephrosceles | reverse complement strand
GCTCGGGGCCGTGAAGGGAGCGGCGCGTCCTGGGCCCTGCGTCCAGCTCCAGGTTCAGGGCCGTGGTCACCCACAGGTTAGCAAGGAGCGACTAACTTGACAGCCACGTCGAGGGTTAGCAGTTTTGGACACTGGAAGTTTTTTTTCAATAAACAGAAGCATATGCTTATTCTTTCAAATACCATACAATACCCAATTTTAGTCAATTTGTAAATTATAAATTATATTATTTGTGCTACAGTTTGTGATATTTAAATCTTATTAGAAGATAAGCACCAAACCTATTAAAATAAAAAATATATAAAATGCTGTGGTTTTCCCAACAGCAGAATATTGTGTACATCCTGTAGGCTGTAAACTTACGCTCCCTTCTCCTGAAACAATGTTTTTGATAAACTTTCCCCTTTCTCCCTTGAAACTCTTCCTGAAAACAGATTTCTGCTTTACCTGTAGTTACGGAAAACATACAAAAGAGCAAAACTGCCCCTCAGCGGGACAGCTGCGTGTCATGGAAAGGCTCCGTCTCTGCTGCTCACGCCACCACAAGCCCCACCCAGCACTCAGCAGGAGGGCGGGCTGTGGCCCCCAGGGCTCTGGGGAGGGTCTCACTCAGAGGGTGAAGCTCACAGAAGGGTCCCCCCAGAGCACCTGCCGGAGACCCCGCGTCCCTCAGGGGGCTGTGAAAACGCCCTGACGTGTTTGTCTCTGTATTTTAAAAACACGCTCTCTTCGCCTTCAGTGCTGAAAGCTGCTCGGGGCCTCTGGATGCTTAGTTTTTGAACCTTGTCTGTTCACAGATATGATTGAATTTCCTGCAGGGAGAAAATGGCCAAATTACACAAAAGAGCATCAGAGAAGCATTCAAATAAATTACACAAGAGAGCACTGGAGAGGCATTCAAGTCAACCCATTCTGAAACCATACACAGAAAGAGCTACCTGAGAAAGAGCGTGTGTGCTTTCTACAAAATCAAAGCAACTAACCCCCGAAGGTAAACTTCTTTTTCCCTTTTAAAATTTTGAAACAGAAGTGAAACATCTGGCCACGTACAGTGGTTCATGTCTGTAATCCCAGCACTTTGGGAGGCCGAGGTGGGTACATCACTTGAGGTCAGGAGTTCGAGACCAGCCTCGCCAACATGGTGAAACCTCGTCTCTACTAAAACTAAAAAAAAAATTTAGCCTAATGTGGAGGCGGGTGCCTGTAGTCCCAGCTACTCAGGAGGCTGAGGCAGGAGAATCGCTTGAACCCGGGAGGCGGGGTTGCAGTGAGCTGAGATCGTACCAGTGCACTCCAGCCTGGGAGACAGAGCGAGACTCCATTTCAAAAAAAAGAAAGAACTGTAAACATCTTAGATAATTTTTTAAGAGAAGAGAATAAAAGCTGCACCTCCTCGGGCATCCCTGTGGCATCTGCTGACAGGGCTGAGGCAGACACGCCAAGCTGGAAGGCCTGTGGCCACCTTTCCTCTCCACAGACCGTGGGCAAGGAGGACCAGCATGGCTCTGCTCTCCTGATGCACATTTCTACTGAAAATTGTCTGCCAGTCAACAGTGAAATCTTTTTTTGTAACAACATGGTCTCTTCCACGTGCTGTTTGTGCTCAAACACAAAGCAAGGTTTGTATTCCACAAAATCCCTGCGAGGGAAGCACCTTTATCTGAGTCCTCGCAGCATCTCGTCCTGACGGCACTGTCTCCATCACTTCTACCTGAACTCCTTGGCCACAGGAGTGATTTACACAATCACCTAACCTAAGAGATGCTTCCTGACCTACACCTCCCAGGGCTACGCAGATGGCGCCGTGAACCTCCTTTAAGGACGCTGGGAAAGACACCACGTGAGGGTGACAATGTGACAGCGATCACAAACGCCTGCTCATGGTACGGACGAGAACCCAGCTGCGCAGCGCTACGCGAGGGGGGCCTGAGGCCCTCAGTGACTACAGCCTCCGACTTAGAAATGGCTAAGCCTGAAACGATGGGGTGTGCCCCGGATGCCTCAGACGACAGATAAACCAACTCCAGACAGGAAGACACAGAGGTGGAAGATGGAAATAAGACTGCATGAAATGAAGGGATAAAGGAAGAGCAGGATTTCGAAAGGAAGATGCAGTTCCTAAAGGATGCAACCTGAGAGAAGGATAATGACCATATCAGCGTATTTGTAAGCAGGCGGTGAACTCTTTCATCAACCTGCAGCTGACGCCTGTGCCCCCAGCTGCACTCACATGGCGTGGTGAGCTTTCACCTGAGTGCGGCAGTTACGGCCCCAGTAGCAGTCAGGACGGGATGTTACAGCCACTGGAAAAACAGAAGGGTTACGCATCTATGAGATGTACTGCACACACCCACTCAACTACCTGAATTTCAGCAGAGACCCAAAGACAGACGTTGTGGCGGACACGCACAGCCTCTGGTCCCTCCAGAACTAGTTTCCTTGGACTGTTCTGAGATTTCAGGAAAGGAAACACATGTTTCTAAAAACCCAATTGAGGGTCAGGTGCGGTGGTTCATGCCCATAATCCCAGCACTTTGGGAGGAGAGGCGGGTGAATCAACTGAGGTCAGGAGTTCAAAATCAGCCTGATCAACATGGTGACACTCTGTGTCTACTAAAAACACAAAACATGTGCCAGGTGTGGTGGTGGGCACCTGTAATCCCAGCTACTTGGAAGGCTGAGGCAGGAGAATCACTTGAACCCGGGAGAGGGAGGTTGCAGTGAGCCAAGATTGCACCACTGCACTTCAGCCTGGGCGACACACTAAGACTCTGTCTCAAAGATAAATAAATAAAATAAATAAAAATTAAAAAATAAAAACCCAATTAAGGAAATAAAATCACCCCAGCTTTCTATTGGATGTCTTTACGACTCAGTTTTAGAAACCCATGTTACACTCATGAACAACTGCAAATAGACGCAGAGCCTAAGACAACCACGGCCCTGCATGGCCTGTCTGTTCTGCGGGCTCCTGACCGAGGCCAAATTCTGCTTAGAACATACAGCAAAGTGCAAACAGGTTGTCTGCTAAGAAGAGAGTGCTGGCTGAGCGGGGTGGCTCATGCCTGTAATCCCAGCACTTTGGGAGGCCAAGGTCAAGAGTTCGAGACCAGCCTGGCCAACTCTACTAAAAACACAAAAAGTCAGCCGGGCGTAGTGGAAGGTGCCTGGAATCCCAGCTACTCAGGAGGCTAAGGCAGAAGAATCACTTGAACCCAGGAGGCAGAGGTTGTGGTGAGCCGCGATTGTGCCACTGCACTCCAGTCTGGGCGACAGAGCGAACTCCATCTCAAAAAAAAACAAAAACAAAAACAAAAAAAGAGTGTAGAAGCCAACCCAGACAGAACAAGAGCCACGCGGGGTCGGGGTCCTCACCTGGCAACTCGGAAGCAGGAATGTTCCGCCGATACTGGTAGGTGAGCTCACGGAAGCTGCGCAGGCCACAGCAGTAACACAGCACGGTGTTCCCCGTGACCCTGTAATCTGGAACAAACACAGCCTCATGCAGACACAGCCAGTTACCCAGCAACGCCACCTTCCCGACAGCAGCACACAGACCTCACAGCAGCGGGAAACTAACGCGCTGACCATAAATGGGGTGAAGACAACAGGCTACACCATCGGAAAACAAGAACAAAGTCAACCTAGACAACAATTTCTTTCCTTTCTTTTTTTTGAGATGGAGTCTCGCTCCGTCGCCCAGGCTGGAGGGCAGTGGCGCAATCTCAGCTCACTGCAAGCTCCGCCTCCTGGGTTCACGCCATTCTCC
>NW_022305397.1:6591-10076 GCF_002776525.5 Piliocolobus tephrosceles | reverse complement strand
AAAAAAACTAGAAAGAAGCTATCTTTGAAACTGCTTTGTTATGTGTGTTTTCAATTAAGGAATTAGACCTTTCTTTTCGTTCTGCAGTTAGGAAAATTTCTTTGTGTGGAACCTGCGAAGGGACTTTCAGGAGCCAATTAAGGCCTATGGTGAAAACCCAAATCTCCTCAGATGAATACTAGAAATAATCTAGCTGTGAAACTGATTTGTGATGTGTGGATTCCAGTAGCAGAGTTAAACCTTTCTTCTGATTCAGCAGGTTGGAAACACTCTTTTGATAGAATCTTCAAAGGGACATTCATGAGCCCACTGAGGCCTATGGTGAAAAACTGAATATCCATAGAGAAAAAGTAGAAAGAAGCTATCTGTGAAACTGCTTTGTGATGTGTGGATTCATGCTGACTGCTAACTCTTCTTTGGACTCTGCAGGTGGGAAACACTCTTTTTGTAGAATCTGCCAAAAGATATTCATGAACCATTGAAGCCTGTGGTGAATATAGGAATATCTCCTTATAAAAACCAGAAAGAAACTATCTGTGAAAATGCTTTGTGATATGTCAATTCATCTCACAAAGTTAAACCTTTCTTTTGAGTAAGCAGATTGGAAACATGTAGAATCTGCTCAGGGACATTCGGGAGTGCAATGAGGCCTATGGTAAAAAACGGAATATCACCAGATAAAAACTAGAAAGAAGCGATCTGTGAAACAGCTCTGTGATGTGCAGATTCACCTACAGCGTTAAACCTTTGTTTTGATTCCACAGTTAAGGAAAACTCTTTGGGTAGAACCTCTGTAGGGACATTCTGCAGCCCATTGGGGCCTATTGTGAACATCCAAATATCCCCAGGTAAAAACTAGAAAAAAGCAATCTGTGAAACTGCTTTATGATGTGTGAATTCATCTTACCAACTAAAACTTTTGTTATGATTCAGGAAAATGGAAGCACCCCCTTTGTAGAATCTGTGAAAGGACATTTTGGAGCCCACTGAGGTGTATGGTGAAAAACAGATTACCCACAGAAATATCTAGCAAGAAGTTATCTATGAAAATGTTTTGTGATATGTGGATTCAACTCACATAATTAAACCATGTTTTTGATTCACCAGGTTTGAAACCTTCTTTCTGTAGAAACTGTGAAGAGACATATGGGAACCCATTAAGGCCTATGGTTAAGGACCAAATATTCTCAAATGAAAACTAAAAAGAAGCTGTCTGTCAAACTGCATTGTGATATGTGGATTCATTTCACAGAGTTAAAACTTTGTTTCGATTTCTAAGGATTGAAACACTCTTTTTGTAGGATTTGCAAATGGACATTCGGGAGCTTGTTGAGACTTAGGGTGAAAACTGAATATCCACAGATAAAAATTAGAGAGAAGCTACTTGTGAAACTGCTTTGAGATGCATGGATTCATCTCACTGAGGTAAATGTTTCTTTTCATTCAGCAGGTTTGAAACACTCTTCCAGTAGAATCTGGGAAGAAATATTCTGGAGCCCATGGAGTCTTATGGTGAAAAACCAAATATCCCCAGATAAAAGTGAAAAGAAGCAATCTGAGAAACTGCTTTGTTACGTTTGGATTCCTCTACAGATTTAAACATTTTGTTTTGGTTTTGCAGGTGGGAAACACTCTTGTTTTAGAATTTGTGTACGGACTTTTGGAAGCCCGTTGATGCCTATGGTGAAAATCCGTATTGAGGGCTATGGTGGAAAAGGAAATATCCTCAGATAAAAACTGGAAAGAAGCCTTCTGAGAAACTGCATTGTGACGTGTGAATGCAATTCACAGAGTTACACTTTTCTTTTTATTGATCAGTTTGCTAACACAGTTTTCTTGAAATCTGCAATGGGATAATTTTTAGCACAATGAAGCTTACGGTGAAAAAGGAAATATCCTCAGATAAAAATTAGAGAGATTTTCTGAGAAACTACTTTATGGTGTGTGAATTCATCTCAAAGTTACACCTTTCTCTTCATGAAGCCATTAGCTAAGAAAGTTCTTGTGGAGTCTGCAAAGAGATATTTTGGAGGGCATAGATGACTATGATGAAAAAGGAAATATCATCAGATAAAAACTGGAAAGAAGCGTACTGAGAAACCACATTGTGACATGTGAATGCAACTCACAGAGTTACACTTTTCTTTTCATTGATCAGTTTGCTAACATTGTTTTCTTGAAATCTGTAATGCGATATTTCTTAGTGCAATGAAGCTTATGGTGACAAAGGAAATATGCTCAGATAAAAACTAGAAAGAAGCGTTCTGAGAAACTGCATTGTAACATGTGAAAGCAATCCACAGAGTTGCACTTTTCTTTTCATTGATCAGTTGCTAACACTGTTTTCTTGAAATATGCTATGAATATTTCTTAGCACAATGAAGCTTACGGTGACAAAGGAAATATCTTCAGATAAAAACTAGAAAGAAGATTTCTGAAAAACTGCATTGTGATGTGTGAATTCATCTCACAGAATTACACTTTCATTTCTTGGAGCAGTCTGTTACCACTCTCTTTGGGGAATCTGAGAAGAGATACTTTGGATCACATTGAGGCCTATTCTGATAAAGAAAATACCATCAATTAAAAACGTGAAAGAAGCTTTCTGAGAAACTTCTTTGTGATATGTGAATTCAGCTCACAGAGTTACAACTTAGTCTTCATGAAGCAGTTTGCTAACACTACTTTTGGGGAATCTGCAAAGTGATATTTGGGAGCACATTGAGGACTAAGGTGAAAAATGAAATATCCTCAGATAGTAACTAGAAACAAGCTTTCTGTGAAATTGCTTTCTGATGTGTGAATTCCTCACACAGAGATTCAACTTTCCCTCCTTCTGGCAGTTGGCTAACACTGTTTTCCAGGAATCTGCAAAGTGATATTTGGGAGTGCTTCGAGGCTTATGGTGAAAAATGGTATATCCACAGATAAAACTGGAAAGAAGCCTTCTGAGAAACTACATTGTGATGTGTGAATGCAACTCAGAGTTAAACTTTTATCTTCATTTGATCAGTTAGTAACACAGTATTCTTGAAATCTGCAAATGGATACTTCTTAGCACAATGAAGCTTTTGTTGACAAAGGAAATATCCTCAGATAAAAACGTGAAAGATGCTTTCTGAGAAATTATTTTCTGATATGTGACTTCATCTCACAGAGTTACACCATTATTTCCTGGAGCCATTCGCTAGCACTGTTTTTGTGGATTCTGAGAACTGATATTTCTGATGGGTTTGAAGAGTATAAGGACAAAGGAAATATCCTCAGAGAAAATCCGGAATGATGCTTTCTGAGAAACCGCTTTGTGATGTGTGAATTCAACTCACTGAGCTACACCAGTATTTCATGGAGCCATTTGCTAGCGCTGTTTTTGTGGTATCTTATAACTGATATTTCGGATTGCTTTGAAGACTATACAGCCAAAGGAAATATCGTCACATAAAAACGAGAAAGAAGCATTCTGAGAAACTGCGCTGTGATGTTTG
>NW_022305397.1:0-6491 GCF_002776525.5 Piliocolobus tephrosceles | reverse complement strand
GGGCTAGGGTGAAAAAGAAATATCCTCATATAAAAACTGGAAAGAAGTGTTCTGAGAAATTTCATTATGACGTATGAATGCTATCCAGAGAGTTACACTTTTCTTTTCATTGATCAGTTTGCTAACACAGTTTTCTTCAAATTTGCAATGGGATAATTCTTATTGCAACAAAGCTTACAGTGACAAAGGAAATATTCTGAGATAAAAATAGAAAGAAGCTTTCTGAGAAACTGCTTTGTGATGTGTGAAGTCATATCACAGAATTATACCTTTCTCTTCATGAACCTGTTTGCTAAGACTGTTCCCGTGGAAATGGCAAAGTGATATTTGGAAGGGCATAGAGGACTATGGTAAAAAAGGAAGTATCGCCAGATAAAAACTGGGAAGAAGCGTTCTGAGAAACTGCATTGTGACATGTGAATGCAACTCACAGAGTTACACTTTTCTTTTCATTGATCAGTTTGTTAACACTGTTTTCTTCAAATCTGCAATGAGATATTTCTTAGTACAATGAAGCTTATGGTGACAAAGGAAATATCCTCAGACAAAAACTAGAAAGCAGCTTTCTCAGAAACTGCTTTGTGATGTGTGAATTCATATCACAGAGTAACACTTTCGTTTCATGGAGCCATCTATCACCCTGTCTTTGGGGAATTTGAGAAGGGATACTTTGGATCGCATTGAGACCTATCCTGATACAGGAAATATCCTCCATTAAAAACGTGAAAGAAGCTTTCTGAGAAACTTCTTTGTGATATATGAATTCATCTCACAGTGTTACAACTCAGTCTTCATGAAGCCGTTTGCTAACACTACTTTTGGGGAATCTGCGAAGTGATATTTGGGAGCACATTGAGGTCTATGGTGCAAAAGGGAATATCCTCAGATTATAAATAGAAAGAAGATTTCTGAGAAATTGCTTTCTGATGTGTGAATTCATCACACAGAGATTCAACTTTCCGTCTTCGTAGAAGTTTACTAACACTGTTTTTGTGGAATCTACAAAGTGGTATTTGAGAGTGCCTTGAGGCTGATGGTGAAAAAGGGTATATCAACAGATAAAAACTGGAAAGAAGCCTTCTGAGAAACTGCACTGTGATGTGTGAATGCAACTCAGAGAATTACACTTTTCATTTGATCTGTTTGTAACATAGTTTTCCTGAAATCTGCAATGGGATACTTCTTAGCACAATGAAGCTTAAGGTGGCAAAGGAAATATCCTCAGATAAAAACGTGAAAGAAGCTTCCTGAGAAACTTCTTTGTGATATGTGACTTCATGTCAAAGAGTTATACCACTATGTCCTGAAGCCGTTTGCTAGCACTGTTTTTCTGGATTCTGAGAACTGATATTTCGGATGGGCTTGAAGAGTATAAGGACAAAGGAAATATCCTCAGAAAAATCCGAAATGACACTTTCTGAGAAAGTGATTTGTGATGTGAATTCATTTCCCAGTGTTACACAGCTCTTTCATGGAGGAGTTTGCTAGCACTGGTTTTATGAAATTCCAGAAGTGACGTCATAGATTTCATTGAATCCCATGGTGAATAATGAAATATCCTGAGACAAAAACTGCAGAGAAGCCTTCTCAAAGCGACTTTGTTGTGGGAGAATTCAGCTCATTGAGTTACACCATTGTTTACCTTGAGATGCTTGCTAACACTGTTTTGGCAGAATCTACAATGAGACACATGGGGCTCTTTGAGACCACAAATATCCTCAGCTCAAAAAAGAAAGAAGCTTTCTGAGAAACTGCTTTGTGATGTGTGAATTCAACTCACTGAGCTACACCTGTTTTTCATGGAGCCGTTTGCTAGTGCTGTTTTTGTAGAATCTGAGAACTGATATTTCAGATCGCTTTGAAGACTATACGGCCAAAGGAAATATCCTCAGATAAAAACGAAAGAAGCGTTCTGAGAAACTACATTGTGATGTGTGAATTCATCTCACAGAGTTTCACTTTGTCTACATGAAGCTGTTTGCTAACACTGTTCTCGAGGAAACTGCAAAGTGATATTTGGGAGCGCATTGACGGATAGGGTGAAAAAGAAATGTCCTCATATAAAAACTGGAAAGAAATGTTCTGAGAAACTTCATTGTGACGTGTGAATGCAATCCAGAGAGTTACACTTTTCATTGATCAGTGTACTAACACATTTTTCCTGAAATCTGCAATGGGATAAGTCTTAGCACAAAGAAGTTTACGCTGACAAAGGAAATATCCACAGATAAAAATTAGAAAGAACTTTTCTGAGAAACTGCTTTGTGATGTGTGAATTCATCTCACAGAGTTTCATCTTTTCTTCATAAAGCCGTAGACTAAGACTGTTCCCGTGGAAACCGGAAACTGATATCTGTAAGGGCATAGACGGCTATGGTGAAAAAGGAAATATCTTCAGATAAAAACTGAAAAGAAGCGTTCTGAGAAACTGCATTGTGACATATAAATGCAACTCGCAGAGTTACACTTTTCTTTTCATTGATCAGTTTGCTGACACTGCTTTTTTGAAATCTGCAATGGGATATTTCTTAGTGTAAAGAATCTTATGGTGATAAAGGAAATATCCTCAGATAAAAAGTAGAAAGAAGCTTTCTGAGAAACTGCTTTGTGATGAGTGAATTCATCTCACAAAGTCACAACTTAGTCTTCATGAAGCAGTTTGTTAACACTACTTTTGGGGAGTCTGCAAAGCAATATTTGAGAGTGCATTGAGGACTAAGGTGAAAAAGGAAATGTCGTCAGATAAAAACTCGAAAGAAGCATTCTGCGAAACTGCATTGTGACATGTGAACACAATTCACAGAGTTACACTATACTTTTCATTGATCAGTTTGCTAACACTGTTTTCTTGAAATTTGCAATGGGATACTTCTTAGTGCAATGAAGCTTATGGTGACAAAGGAAATATTCTCAGATAAAAACTAGAAAGAATCTTTCAGAGAAACTGCTTTCTGATGTGTGAATTCATTTCACAGAGTTACACTTTTGTTTCGTGGAGCAGTCTATCACCACTGTCTCTGGGGAATCTGAGAAGGGATAGTATGGATCACATTGAGGCCTATCCTGAGAAAGAAAATATCCTCAATTAAATACATGAAAGAAGCTTTCTGAGAAATTTCTTTGTGATATGTGAATTCCTCTCACAGAGATAAACTTAGTCTTCATGAAGCAATTTGCTAACACTGCTTTTGGGGAATCTGCAAAGTGATATTTGGGAGCGCATTGAGGTCTATGGTGAAAAAGGAAATATCCTCAGATAATAATTAGAAGGAAGATTTCTGAGAAATTGCTTTCTGATGTGTGAATTCCTCACACTGAGATTCACCTTTCCCTCCTTGTAGCCACTTGCTAACACGGTTTTCGTGGAATTTGCAAAGTGATATTTGGGAGTGCCTTGAGGCTTATGATGAAAAAGGCTATATCCTCAGATAAAAACTGGAAAGAAGCCTTCTGAGAAACTGCATTGTGATATGTGAATGCAACTCACAGAATTACACTTTTCTCTTCATTTGATCAGTTTGTAACACAATTTTCTTGAAATATGCAATGGGATACTTAGCACAACGAAGCTTACGGTGGCAAAGGAAATATCCTCAGATAAAAATGGGAAAGAAGCTTTCTGAGTAGCTTTTTTGTGATATGTGACTTCATTTCACAGAGTTACACCACTATTTCCCGGAGCCGTTTGCTAGCACTGTTTTTGTGGATTCTGAGAACTGATATTTCGGATGGGTTTGAAGAGTATAGGACAAAGGAAATATCCTCAGAGAAAATCCGGCATGACGCTTTCTGAGAAAGTGCTTTGTGATGTGTGAATTCATTTCACAGTGTTACACCACTCTTTCAAGGAGGAGTTTGCTACACTGATCTTGTGGAATCCCGGAAGTGGATTTCACGTCACGGATTTCATCAAATGCCATCGTGAATATCCTCAGACAAATATCCTCAGACAAAAACTGTAGAGAAGACTTCTCAGAAACTGCTTTGTTGTGGGTTAATTCAGCTCACTGGGTTACATCATTGTTTATGTTTAGATGATTGCTAACAGTGTTTTGGCAGAATCTGCAATGAGACTCATGTGGGCGCTTTGAGATCACAAATATCCTCAGCTCAAAAAAGAAAGAAGTTTTCTGAGGAACTGCTTTGTCATATATGAATTCAACTCACTAAGCGAAACCTATATTTCATGGAGCCGCTTGATGGCGCTGTTTTTGTGGAATGTGAGAATGGATATTTCGGATCGATTTGAAGACTATATGGCCAAAGGAAATATCCTCAGATAAAACCGAGAAGGAAGCATTTTGAGAAACTGCACTGTGATGTGTGAATTAATCTCACAGAGTTTCACTTTGTCTTCATGAAGCTGCTTGCTAACACTGTTCTTGTGGAATCTGCAAAGTGATATTTGGGAGGACATTGAGGGCTAGGGTGAAAAAGAAATATCCTCATATAAAAACTGGAAAGAAGTGTTCTGAGAAATTTCATTATGACGTATGAATGCTATCCAGAGAGTTACACTTTTCTTTTCATTGATCAGTTTGCTAACACAGTTTTCTTGAAATCTGAAATGAGATAATTCTTAGTGCAATGAAGCTTACGGTGACAAAGAAAATATCCTCATATTAAAAATTAGAAAGAAGCTATCTGAGAAATTGCTTTGTGGTGTGTGAATTCATCTCACAGAGTTACACTTTTGTTTCATGGAACAGTCTATTACCATTGCTTTTGGGGAATCTGAGAAGGGATACCTTGGATCACATTGAGGCATATCCTGGTAAAGGCTATATCCTCAATTAAAAACGTGAAAGAACATTTCTGAGAACCTTCTTTGTGATATGTGAATTCATATCACAGAATCAGAACTGCGTCTTCATCAAGCAGTTTCT
The DNA here is from genome assembly GCF_002776525.5 of Piliocolobus tephrosceles. NCBI lineage: Eukaryota > Metazoa > Chordata > Mammalia > Primates > Cercopithecidae > Piliocolobus > Piliocolobus tephrosceles. Next base: position 1,605 of record NW_022305397.1, on the reverse strand, counting down.
AACACTACTTTCAGGGAATCTGCAAAGCGATATTTGGGAGCGCCTTGAGGGCTACAATGAAAAAGGAAATATTGTCAGATAAAAACTGTAAAGAAGCGTTCTGAGAAACTACATTATGACATGTGAATGCAACTCGCAGAGTTACACTTTCCTCTTCATTGACCAGATTGCTAACACTGTTTTCTTGAAATCTGCAATGGGATATTTGCTAGTGCAATGAAGCTTATGGAGACAAAGGAAATATCCTCAGATAAAAACTAGAAAGAATCTTTCTGAGAAACTGCTTTGAGATGTGTGAATTCATCTCACACTGTTACACTTTCGTTTCATGGAGCAGTGTAATACCTCTGTCTTTGGAAAAGCTGAGAAGGGATAGTTTGGATAGCGTTGAGGCCTTTCCTGATAAAGAAAATATCCTCAATTAAACACGTGAAAGAAGCTTTGAGAGAAACTCATTTGTGATATGTGAATTCATCTCACGGAGTTACAACTCAGTCTTCATGAAGCAGTTTGCTAACACTACTTTCTGGGAATCTGCAAAGTGATATTTGGGAGCACATTGAGGGCTATGATGAAAAAGGAAAAATGATCTGATTAAAACTGGAAAGAAGTATTCTGAGAAACTACATTGTGACATTTCAATGCAACTCACAGAGTTACACTTTTCTTTTCGTTGATAAATTTGCTAACACTGTTTTCTTGAGATCTGCAATGGGATATTTCTCAGTGGAATGAAGCATACCATGACAAAGGAAATATCCTCAGATAAAAACTGGGAAGAAGCTTTCTGAGAAACTGCTTTTTGATGTGTGAATTCATCTCTCAGAATTACATTTTCGTTTCATGGAGCAGCCTATTACCATTGTCTTTGGAGAATCTGAGAAGGGATACTTTGGATCGCATTGTGGCCTATCCTGATAAAGTAAATATCCTCAATTAAAAACGTGAAGGAAGCTTTCTGAGAAACTTCTTCGTGATATGTGAATTCATCTCAAAGAGTTACAACTCAGTCTTCATGAAGCAGTTTCCTAACACTACTTTCGGGGAATCTGCTGAGTGATACCTGGGAGCGCATTGAGAGGTATGGTGAACAAGGAAATATCGTCAGACAAAAACTGGAAAGAAGCATTCTGAGAAACTGCATTGTGACATGTGAATACAACTCACAGAGTTACCCTTTTCTTTATATTGATCTGTTTGCTAACACTGTTTCTAGAAATCTGCAATGGGATATTTCTTAGTGCAATGAAGCTTACGGTGACAAAGGAAATATTCTCAGGTAAAAACTAGAAAGGAGGAGTGGAGCAAGATGGCCGAATAGGAACAGCTTCAGTCTCCATCTCCCAGCGCGAGCGACACAGAAGACCGGTGAACACCAGTAACAGACAAGCAGAGAGCCAAATCAGGAATGAACTTCCATTCACAATTGCTTCAAAGAGAATCAAATACCTAGGAATCCAACTTACAAGGGATGTAAAGGACCTCTTCAAGGAGAACTACAAACCACTGCTCAGTGAAATCAAAGAAGACACAAACAAATGGAAGAACATACCATGCTCATGGATAGGAAGAATCAATATCGTGAAAATGGCCATACTGCCCAAG
>NW_022305396.1:0-4459 GCF_002776525.5 Piliocolobus tephrosceles | reverse complement strand
AGAGAGAGAGAGAGAAAAGAAAAAAGAAAAGAAAAGAACAGAACTATGGTTAAAGGAGACAAGAGCCTCCCGGATCCAGGGAAACCAGGTCTGGAGAAGGCATGGAGTAGGCTGGCAGAGCCACCTGAATGCGTTTTGTCTCTTGGTGCCCCTCTTTCTTTTCTTTTTGTTTTTTTGAGACAGAGTCTCTTGCTCTGTTGCCCAGACTAGAGTGCAGTGGCACAATTTCGGCTCACTGCAACCTCTGCCTCCTGGGTTCAAGCGATTTTCTTGCTTCAGCCTCCCAAGTAGCTGGGACTACAGGTGCCTGCCACCTCATGCTCAGCTAATTTTTGTATTTTTAGTAGAGACAGGGTTTCACCATATTGGCCAGGCTGATCTCGAACTCCTGACCTCACGATCCAGCCGCCTCGGCCTCCCAAAGCGCTGGGATTACAGGCATGAGCCACTGAGGCCGGCTGGTGCCCCTCTTTCTTTTCCTTCTTCATGCTCGTCCCTTTTATTTGCCTCTCTGCAGCCCAGTTTCCTCTGTATTTTCTGGGCTCCAAGGGGACCATAACCTCCCCTGCAGCATTTACACATTGCGCATCTTGGAAGCTTTATTCTCAGGGTAAGAGAGATAGTCCGATTGGCAGAGCGTGGACCAGGGTCCATCTGAATCCCCTGTGATGAGGGAGGGTGTGTGGGGTACACACAGGAGAGCGGTGGTGGTGAGCTGAGCAGGTAGCTCTGCAGGCACCCACCATGGGCATGAAGAACCTGGGCACCAAACTAAGGAACTGATTTTTGAGGCGAGGAGAGTTTTAAGACAAGGAGTAGCAGAATTCAGCTTGCAGCTTTGCTAGTTTTGGTGGCTAAGTTAGGGTGGAGGAGGGCTGGAGGGGCCAGGGGGGACACAGCAAGAAAGCTGTACCTCCTGTGTAATGTGGTGTTTGGGGGCACAGAGTCCCCTGAGGAGGAAGCAGTGGCCACCCTGCCTCCCCTCTGGGCCATTTTTGCTTCCCCCACCCAGGCCTGCTCTGACTCATTCATCCACTCATTCTGAGAACTTGCTGTGCACCAGGCCCTGTGCTGGGGCTGAAGCCCTGCCCAGGAGCTCACTGCCATGGGGGAGACAGGACAGGGACACAAACTTCAAGCACGTTAGGAGGTTGGTGTGAGAGAAAGGAGGGTCAGAGGAAGCACCACAGGAGACCCAAGGGGGCCAAAGTCAGTCGGGGGTGGGAGCAAGGGTCTGGGCCATATCCCGCAGAGTTTTGATGCAGGCCTGGAAGAACAGGTAGAAGTTGAAAGCATGGAGCTGGGATGAAAGGCTTTCCAGGTGGAGGAATGGCAGAGGCCAAGGAATGGAGCTGGGAACATTTGAGGCGCAGCTGGGGACACGGGCAGCTCTATTGCAGGGTGTGTGGAGTGGAGTGATGGAGACGAGACTGGAGGAAGGTAGGGAGCTTCCTCTGTGGAAGTTCATAGGCACAATCATAGTGGTTATTCATAGGCACAATCATAGTGCACTATAGTCTTGAAGTTCAGAATTCTCCCACCTCAGTCTCCTGAGTCACTGGGACCACAGGTGTGCACCACCACGTCTGGCCTATGCTGTGGCAGTGGGGAGCCACTGGCTGTGAGCAGAAAGGGATGTGGTCGGTGTTTCCCTTCAGGACGCTGATGGCATGGGTTCTATACATTAAACCAGAGGAAGAACCCTCAGGCCTTCAGAGTGCCAGGGTCTTGGGGAGATGCCCACAGAAATGCCCATTGCTGTGTCCCAGGGCATTTGGCAGCACGACTGGGTGGCTGATGAGGCCAGGAGTAGTATGTGCAGGTATAGGGTAGCCGTGGCAGCCGTCACATGGCGGAGGACCCGCAGAAGCTGCTGATGGCTGGAAGGTAATTAACAATTGTAATCACTCCTGTCATGACATCATTAAACTCCAATCGTGCCAGCTGGGTGGCTGATAGATGGGCCTGGGAGTCACAGCTGGGGGCGGGGGACAGTCAGCATCATTTGTCAGCAGGCAGAAGACCAGCAGTGGGGGCCAGGTCTCTCTATATGGGCGCGCTGGTGGGCCCTGAGGTGCACCCTCTACAGGCCCAGACTCCATAGTGTCTGATAGTAAGTCTGGGCTGGACGATTTTGAGAAATCATGTAGTAGAGGTGTCCTGGGTGGGGGTGCTGAGGGAGGGCAGAGGTTGTGGGGCTCCAGGCATATCCCCTTGCTTCAGACCTCTCAGAATTCTTTTTACTTTTTTTTTTTTTTTTTTTTTTTTTTGAGACGGAGTCTGGCTCTGTCGCCCAGGCTGGAGTGCAGTGGCGGGATCTCACCTCACTGCAAGCTCCGCCTCCCGGGTTCACGCCATTCTCCTGCCTCAGCCTCCCAAGTAGCTGGGACTACAGGCGCTGCCACCTCACCTGGCTAGTTTTTTGTATTTTTTAGTAGAGATGGGGTTTCACCATGTTAGCCAGGATGGTCTCGATCTCGTGACCTCGTGATCCGCCCGTCTCGGCCTCCCAAAGTGCTGGGATTACAGGCTTGAGCCACTGCGCCCAGCACTTTTATTTTTTGAGACAGGGTCTCACTCTGTTGCCCAAACTGGTGTACAGTGGCGCGACCTTGGCTCACTGTAACCTCTGCCTCCCAGACTCAAGCGATTCTCCTGCCTCAGCCTCCCAAGTAGCTGGGATTACAGGTGCATACCACTACCGGCTGGCTAATTTTTTTTTTTTTTTTTGAGACAGAGTCTTACTCTGTCACCTAGGCTGGGGTGCAATGTTACGTGATCTCGGCTCACTGCAACCTCTGCCTCCCAGGTTCAAACGATTCTCCTGCCTCAGCCTCCCAAGTAGCTGGAATCACAGGCGCCCAATCCTACACTCAGCTAATTTTTTTTTTTTTTGAGACGGAGTCTTGCTCTGTCACCCAGGCTGGAGTGCAGTGGCCCAATCTCGGCTCATTGCAAGCTCCGCCTCTCAGGTTCATGCCATTCTCCTGCCTTGGCCTCCCGAGTAGGACTACAGATGCCTGCTAACATACTAATTTTTTGTATTTTTAGTAGAGACAAGGTTTCATCATGTTAGCCAGGATGGTCTCGATCTCCTGACCTCATGATCGGCCCACCTTGGCCTCCCAAAGTGCTAGGATTACAGGTGTGAGCCACCGCGTCTGGCTACACTCAGCTAATTTTTTTGTTGAGACAGCGTTTCACCATGTTGGTCAGGCTGGTCTTGAACTCCTGACCTCAGATGATTCACCTGCCGCAGCCTCCCAAAGTGCTGGGATTACAGGGGTGAGCCACCCGTGATGCCTGGTCCACACCTCTTTTTTCTCTCTATTTTTCTCTGGGAAGGGAGACAGAGTCTTGTTCTGTTGCCCAGGCTGGAGTGCAGTAGCATGATCTCAGTTCACTGCAACCTCTGCCTTCCGATTCAAGCAATTCTTATGCTTTATCCTCCTGAGCAGCTGGGCCTGCAGGTGTGCACCACCACGCCTGGCTAATTTTTGTATTTTTGGTAGAGATGGGAGTTTCACCTTGTTGGCCAGACTGGTCTCAAACTCCTGACCTCAAGTGATCCACCCGCACTGTAACCCCAAAGTGCTGGGATTACAGGCGTGAGTCACTGCACCTAGCCTCCTCTTTTCTTTCTAAATGGAAATGTCATCCCTGTTGATTTTACATAATTATTGAGAAAGAACTCCAGACAATATGAAGGAAGCATAAGTCCTCTATGATCCCATTCCCTAGCCATAACCATTGTTAAAAGTTTTGTTAATGTTCCAATTCCAAGGGTTCCCGGAACTACCATCCAGATTCATGCCAAGATCCTTACTGTTCTGTGGGGCTATCTCAGTAACCTCACAAGAAATCTTCCTGTTTGGTTAAAAATAGGTTGATGCTTTTCCTTCTAGGTGTGGTCAAACTCAAGACATAGGAGACTTTCCCTCCAGCTGCAATCTACCCACTTCCACCCTATCCACATGAGGCTGGTTGCATAGGTCAAAGCCTGCTATTTTCATTCAAGATAACCTCAGGAACAAGCTGTAATGTCCCAGCTACTGCTGGTTCTTGGTGTTGCCAAAAGTGGAAGCTGGAAAAGAAGGCTCTGTTTCACCAGGTTACTGGCTTGATTCCTTGGGTAGTGGGGAGGAAGGAGAAAGATCTAAACTGCTGCAGTGGCTCACGCCTGTAATCTCAGCCCTTTGGGAGGCCAAGGTGGGCGGATCACGATGCAGGAGATCGAGACCATCCTGGCCAACATGGTGAAACCTCGTCTTTACAAAAAAATACAAAAATTAGTTGGGCATGGTGGCATGCACCTGTAGTCCCAGCTACTTTGGAGGCTGAGGCAGGAGAATTGCTTGAACCTGGGAGGCGGAGGTTGCAATGAGCCGAGATCGCACCATTGCACTCCAGCCTGGCAACAGAGCGAGACTCCGTCTCAAAAAAAAAAAAAAAAAAAAAA
>NW_022305393.1:6457-6723 GCF_002776525.5 Piliocolobus tephrosceles | reverse complement strand
TATCACAAGAAGAGAAAACCAAACACCGCATGTTCTCACTCATAGGTGGGAACTGAACAATGAGCTCACTTGGACTCGGGAAGGGGAACATCACACACTGGGGCCTATCATGGGGAGGGGGGAGGGGGGAGGGATTGCATTGGGGAGTTATACCTGATATAAATGATGAATTGATGGGTGCTGACGAGTTGATGGGTGCAGCACACCAACATGGCACATGTATACATATGTAACAAACCTGCACGTTATGCACATGTACCCTAGAA
>NW_022305393.1:0-6357 GCF_002776525.5 Piliocolobus tephrosceles | reverse complement strand
GGGAGGGGGGAGGGGGGAGGGATTGTATTGGGGAGTTATACCTGATAAAAATGATGAATTGATGGGTGCTGACGAGTTGATGGTTGCAGCACACCAACATGGCACATGTATACATATGTAACAAACCTGCACGTTATGCACATGTACCCTAGAACTTAAAGTATAATAAAATAAATAAATAAATAAATAAATAAATAAATAAATAAATAAATAAAGAGGTTGGTGGCAGAAAAGTTATTCTGAGGGGGCTTAACAGCAGTCTGATAGTGGGTGAGCCGGGCGTTACTCATCCATCGGTCCGGCGGCTGCCGGAGGATGCCTTCAATGGCATGCGGGGTTGTAACGCACAACTCTTGCCCCATGATAAGTTTATCTGCGTCCCGGACCATTAGGGCAGTCGCCGTGATTATCGGAGGCAGGGTGGCCAGCCAGCAGCCACTGAATCTAATTTCTTTGACAAATAGGCGACTGGTCTCTGCCAGGGGCCTAGGTACTGTGTTAACACGGCTTTTGCAACACCCTTACTTTCATCCACCTATAAGTGGAAGGGCTTGGAGACATCAGGGAGCCCCAGCGCGGGGGCTGATAACAAGGCAGTTTTGATTTGTTGGAAGGCCAGCTCAGCCTCTTCGGTCCAATTGAAGGGCTGCCCTTCCTTTGTTGCCTGGTATAGGGGCTTGGCTAACTCAGCAAATCCGGGTATCCATAACCTACAGAACCCTGCCGACCCCAGGAATTCTCTCACTTGCCATGTCGACTGGGGTCTAGGGATGCATAGGACTGTTTCCTTTCGGGCTTTGGTTAGCCAGAGTTGCCCCCCTTTTAATAGGTACCCCAGATAAGTTACCTCCAACTTGCAGATCTGAGCCTTTGTTGCTGAGGCTCGGTAGCCTAGCTCCCCCAGAGTCTTCAAGAGGTCCTCAGTCCCTTGATCACAAGTTTCCGGGGACCTGGCCGCTATTAAGAGATCATCAACATACTGCAAAAGAGTTATTTCAGGGTGTTGCTGCCGGTACTCACCCAGATCTTCATAAAAGGCTTCATCGAACAGGGTTGGCGAGTTCTTGAACCCTTGTGGCAGCCTGGTCCATGTTAGCTGACCGTTGATGCCCCTCTCAGGATCCGTCCATTCAAATGCAAAGAGTTCTTGACTTTTGGGAGCCAGAGGAAGGCTGAAGAAAGCATCTTTTAGATCAAGAACGGTATACCACTGTTTTTCAGGATGTAAGGCACTCAGAAGGGTGTATGGATTGGGCACAGTGGGATGTATGTCCATGACCCTTTTATTAACTTCTTTTAAATCCTGTACTGGCCTGTAGTCCGTACTGTTGGGTTTACGAACAGGTAAGAGTGGAGTATTCCAGGATGAGTGGCAAGCCCGTAGGACTCCCTGGTCTAGGAGTCAGCAGATATGGGGCGTAATTCCTTCTCTTGCCTCCAGGGGCATAGGATATTGCTGAACCCGAACCAGATCCATCCCTGGCTTAACTTCCACAAATATGGCAGGCCGATGTTTAGCTAGCCCCAAGCCCCCAGTTTCTGCCCATGCTTCAGGGAAACGCTGGAGCCAAGAGTCAATTTCCTGATCAGGGGGCTTTTGCTTTTGATGGAGTCTGTACTCATCTTCTAAGGTGACAGTCAGGATAGATATTGGCCTGTTTTGGGAATCAGTTATCTTGGGCCCTTCTGGCTCAAAGTGGATTTGGGCCCCCATTTTTGTTAGCAAGTCCCTCCCTAGTAGGGGGCAGGGGCTTTCTGGGATGACTAGGAAGGAATGGGATACTTTTCCCATTCCTAAGTCTACAGTTCTCTGGGTTGTCCAGGGGTATTTCTTGACGCCTGTGGCCCCGTGCACCCAGGGTGTTTTCTTAGACATTTTTCCAATTGGTTTGGTTAGGACTGAGCGTTCTGCCCCAGTATCGACCAAGAAGCGAACTGGGGATCCCTCCACTTGCAAAGTTACCCTGGGTTTGGGGAGGGGGTCCGAACCCCGTCCTCCCTAGTCAGAGTCCTGGGTAACGAGTACGGAGGTAGGGTTAGCTGGTTTCCGTTTCTTTGGGCAGTCTTTAAACCAGTGACCACGTTCCTTGCAATAAGCACACTGATCCTTTTCTAATCCTTGCCTGGAGCCTTGCTTTGTCTGCTTTCTGCTTTGGCCATTCCCTGCCTGGGGGAAAGCTGCTACCAAGACTTTGGTCATTTCTTTAATCGCCTTAAACTGTTTTTCTTCTGGAGTATCCCTATTATTATAAACTCACTGGGCCATCTGAAGGAGGTCCTGAATCTGCTTTCTCTCTAAACCCTCTAATTTCTGGAGTTTTCTCTTAATATCTGGTGCTGCCTGGTTTACAAAGGACATTACTACGGCTGCCTGATTTTCCGGTGCTTCCGGGTCTATAGGGGTAAACTGTCTGAAGGCTTCCATTAATCTCTCTAAATACACAGCGGGGCTTTCGGTCTTACCTTGTAGCACAGAATATACTTTAGCCAAATTGGTGGGCTTGTGAGCTGCAGCCCGGAGACCCGCCATTAGAGTCTGGCGATAAATGAGCAGTCGTCCCCTACCTTCTGCCGTGTTGTAGTCCCATCTGGGTCGGGTCAAAGGAAAAGCCGCATTGATGAGGTCCATATTTGCAGTTGGCTGGCCATCATCTCCTGGAACCCACTTTCTAGCCTCGACCTGGATTCTTTCTCGCTCCTCCGTTGTGAACAGGATTCGGAGGAGCTGTTGACAGTCATCCCAAGTCAGCTGGTGGGTAAACATGACACTGTCTAACAACGAGGTTAGATCTTTGGGATTATCTGAGAACCGAGCATTTTGGGACTTCCAATTGTACAAGTCACTAGTGGAGAAAGGCCAATACATGAGACGGGGGAGCCCGGTATCATCGAGCGATCCTATCTCTCTGAGGGGCAGGGCCACAGTAGAGTCGGGGAGTCGGGAAGCTTGGTCACGCTTCACACGGCCTCGTGTTCGGCCGGCCGGCCCCCCCGGGTTACTTTCGCTTTCGGCTGCTTCTGCTTCTCGGTCTCCCTCCACGGAAGCACCACCCTGGGGGACTGGGGCCTGAGGGACGGGGTGCGGATATGGTGGGGGAAGTGTGGGTTCTAACGATATGGGGTCCTGGCTATCTGGCAGTACAGGGGCCGAGGGAGAAGGGGGAGCCCTTTGTCTCGCGGGTCATGTTACTAGGACCTTGCAGGGCTCAGGGATGAACGGAATCACCCAGGGTGGTGGGTTTTCCGCAAGGTTCTGCCACACTAGGATATAAGGAATTTGGTCAGGGTGTCCTGACCTCCCTGGCAGAAAAACCTTAGCTTTTACCTTAGTAATAATGGAGAGACAGAAAGTTCCTTTGGAGAGCCACCCTACGCCAAAGGAGGGCCACTCCGGGTGACAGAGAGTAACTAGCTTTCCTTTTTTTCTTTTTTCTACACTTAGGTCATGCCCCGGGGCCTTTACATCTTTGAAATTGTTAACAAGGAGGGAGAGCAGCGTGCTCTGGGTGCTGCCCATTTTTGGACTGTTCCTACAAGGAGAAGGAGAGATGAAAATGAATGTTAAGCAGAGGGGAATATTTGACAGGTCTGGTCCTGGAAGAGAAGGAGAGGTTTTATGTTTCTTTTTAGACTTACCACTTAACAATAACAGACAGACAATGGTAAACGATGAGCATTCGCGAGCGCGTGTGGGACTTAACTTCCGACCTGAGTCAGACGGGGCAACCGAGTGTGGAGGCCTCCAGATGGGCACCGGGGGACATCTCCCACCAGTCCCAAGTGGCTGTCTTTTAGCACGTCCGCCAAGACCGTGCCACCTACAGTACAGACCAATACAGATCACAGATTTCGCGAAATTTCAGGAAGACAGACATAGACATAGACAGAGACAGAGACAAAGACAAAGCCGTCTTACTTACAGATTAAGATCCATTGACTTGGGGGTCTGGTGGGCTTGGGGGAAATCCCGGACGAGCCCCCATTTGTTATGCCCAGACCATTTATTCCCCGAAGAAGACCACCAGAGTCCAGAGTCAAAGCCAAGCAGCAAGGATCTTTATTACAGGTTCGAACCTGGAGCTCTCACTCACTCGTGAAACGAGCCGGGCAGGAGAGCTCCCCAACTGGGCTCCGAACAGTGTTATATAGTCTAAGAAAAGTAGGCATAGAATCATTATACAAATCAGATGTATGATTGGCTAGCATTTGAACAAGGCGATTTGGCTAACTATGATTGGTTCCCGCCATTTCTAGTATTTCAGTTAATTTTGAAATTCTGATGACGTTTATCAGGGGCTTGCAGGGTAGGGGCAGAGCTTGTTTTCGCAAACCCCGAGGTGGGAAAGCAGTCCTACAGAAGCAGAACAAAGGCAGTTAATCATATTGTGACAGGTTTCACAACAGGTTTTGCAACATGAATGTACCTTAAACGCGTCTTGTGACCTTGCTGTGCCACAGAAAGAAAAACAGGAACTTACAAAATCTTTACAAAATGTTTGTGAGAGCAGAACAAAGGTTTAGCAATAGGGTGTGGCAGGAGAGTGAGGACACATTTTTGTGTCCTTTCATTTCCCCCTCTCATAAGTAACTGGGTGTCCAATCTTGGACCTCCAGACTCTTATGTCTACTTCCTTCTACATAGACACAGTAACAGGCTGATCTCTCTTTCTTTTCCTCACATTTCCCCCTTTTCTTTTCAACAAAACCACCATTGTCATCATGACACTGAGATTACATACTTCACAAAGTAACAGAATATCATGAAGCAAATGGAGACTGGACGAGATCACAGGATGGCGTTAAAATTAAAATTAAAATTGCTAATGAAATTTTGGGCACGCATTGTCATTGATAACATATTATTAGGAAATAGGGTTTGAGAGGAGACAACCTGACTGACCAAAATTTATTAGGTGGGAATTTCCTCATCCTAATAAGCCTGAGAGCACTACAGTAGGCCGGGGCTTATTTCATCCCTTCGGCTTCAACTGTAAAAGGCGGCACACCTCTAAGGGGGTCGTTTATAGGCCTACCCTCAGAGCGCATTCTCTCTCTCAGGGATATGCCTTGCTGAGAAAAAGAATTCAGCGATATCTCTCCTATTTGTGTGCAAAAGGAGAAAAGATATGGCTCTGTTCCGTCTGGCTCACTGGCGGCCAGTTCAAGGTTACCTCCCTTGTTTCCTGAACATCGCTGTTATCCTGTTCTTTTTTCAAGATGCCCAGATTTCGTATTGTTCAAACATACATGCTCCACAAACAATTTGTGCAGTTAAGGCAATCATCACAGGGTTCTGAGGTGACATATCCTCCTCAGCTTACAAAGAAAATGATGGGATTAAGAGATTAAAGACAGCCTATAGTAAATAGAAGCAGTAAAGACATTAGGGGGCCTAAAAAGGGTGCTAGAAGAGAAAACATGGAAGAGTTCCACCAATTGTTAGCTGCTGTAGTGAATTGTTGCTTTTTCATTTCTAAGCTTAGTTTATGTAGGCGTTGAACTCTCTCATCAACTAACCCTGACTCATTTATATAGAAACAGCATTCTTCTTTGAGGACCCACCTGGGAGGTTTCCCCGGGGTGAGTTTTGTTCTCATAGAGCCAGAACCTCCAGACATAGGGATTAGACGGCGCAGCAGTGAGGAGAGTCAGATGCATAAGGCGTAAGAGCATAGGTAAGCTAGACATGGTTACGGCTATGGGGATGACGGCGCAGGGTTAGCTTTAAGGGATTGTTCTTAGCTTTGTCTACAGTCCATGTAACCGGTGCTCCAGACGGCCCAAGAAGGTCGGATGTTGGGTCCACTGGTTTGACGTGTGTGTAGTGGATCCACGAAGCGATGCCTTCTCCTTGAGAGCGGTGGGAGTAGTCAGGAGTACTTGCAGTGGTCCTTTCCACCTGGGTTGGAGAGTCTCTTGCCGGTGGCGCTTGACTAGGACCCAGTCTCCTGGCTGGAACGGATGGGGCGTCGGCGGAGGTCCTGCTTCGTACAGTTCTCGTAGCCTGGGCCAAATTTCCTGGTGAATTTTCTGTAAGGCTTGTAGGGAGAACAAGAGCTTGGAGACATTTTCGGTTTTAGATTTGAGTAGGTCATCTTTTAGACTGGGAACCAGGGGTGGGGGTCTGCCATACATGATTTCATATGGGGTGAGGCCCAGTCTGTAAGGGGTATTCCGGGCCCGGAACAGAGCATAGGGGAGAAGTACTACCCAATTAGTGCCAGTCTCCATGGTCAATTTAGTTAAGGTCTCCTTTAGGGTCCGATTCATCCTTTCTACCTGTCCTGAGCTTTGGGGCCTATAAGCACAATGTAATTTCCACTTTGCCCCAAGAATGGAAGCCAAATCCTGACTTAC
>NW_022305386.1:0-2960 GCF_002776525.5 Piliocolobus tephrosceles | reverse complement strand
TATTGCGGGGCACACCAGCAGCCCTTTCCACCTTAAAGAGGACGGCCACGGGTGTGCGGATGCTCCCGCATGACCCAGCCGTCCTTTCCACCTTAAAGGGGAATGGCCATGGGTGTGCAGATATTCCCAGGTGCCCCAGAGCCCTTTTCACGTTAAGGAGATTTTCACAGTCTCATTTCAGTCTCCAAACTATTCAGTGAGGTTGGAGGAGTTTCACTGTGAACCAACACTGATTGGCACCAAGTAAGGGCAGTTTTATAACCACGTCTCAACCCTGAGACAATCAGGTCTTGGCCATCTGGTTAAAGCTTTTTCTGTAACAAGGTTGGATAATTAAGTTGAACTTCGGTTTTCCAAAGCTTGTTACAGAAACCACATCTTCCTAGGTGTGGCTCCGTGGTGTCAGCTGCACACATCAGTAGCCAGCCTTGCCAAGATTCACGGCACGTTACACGTTCGCCTGAGAAGGCTGCTCAATCGTTGAGGGCTCTGGCGAGCTCTGAAATGAATTTGCCACTTCAGCCTACACTCTACTCCCTTGTTTGGTTAAAGAAACCCAAAAGGCAGAATTTGTTTTGGCCAATCGCCTGCTGACCCAACTGCAGAGGTTTGAATTACAGTGCTTTCATTGCATCATAGAAAGCAAAGTCATATAGATCAACTCATTATTACCACTCCAAAGGTTTAGTAAATCTCCAGATAATCAGGCAAACATTTTAAGAAGCCACATTAAAGTTTACAATACTCAAAATTTAAAACTACATCCATGCTTCAAAAACCACCATTCCCATTTTACATGGCCAAATGCATATGAGAAAGAAAGCAACGTGCTGAGCACATTTTTTTTGTAATCTTACGGAGAATCTGCCACTTTAAAAATGGCTCTGGCTGGGCACGGTGGCTCAAGCCTCTAATCCCAGCACTTTGGGAGACCGAGACGGGCGGATCACAAGGTCAGGAGATCGAGACCAACCTGGCTAACACGGTAAAACCCCGTCTCTACTAAAAAGTACAAAAATCTAGCCAGGTGAGGTGGCGGGCGCCTGTAGTCCCAGCTACTCGGGAGGCTGAGGCAGGAGAATGGTGTAAACCCGGGAGGCAGAGCTTGCAGAGAGCTGAGACCCGGCCACTGCACTCCAGCCTGGGTGACAGAGCGAGACTCCGTCTCAAAAAAAAAAAAAAAAAATGGCTCTAGTTCCTGCCTCCAGACGGGTGTGGTGGGTTGTCTCACTCAATTTAAACTCCACCTGAAGCTGGAACACTAGAAATCCATTCCCAGACTCCAGGGCACCAGCATTCCCACTTCTGGAAACAGCCTGGAAAGCAGACCTGTAGCAGAGAATCCTTTCCTGCCCACCCTAACCGTCCTCTGTGGAAGGCGACAGTCAAAGACAAGTCCACCCCCCAGGCACAACTGCACCACGAAGAACCATTTCAAGGTGGGAGGTGATTGATCAGCGGGAACAAGCAGTTTAGCTAATCACTTATAAGGCAGAGAAGGGGGTTTGAAGGCCTGTGTTTGGCCTGGTCCTCGGTAAATGGTCATCCGCCAGTCAGCCTAAGCCACATGGGAAGGGGCTTCTTGCAGTAAAAGTGGGGGCGCAGTTGTGGGGAGGGGGAATGTCTTAACCATCACTGTTACACAGGATCACAGGACTCAGGCAATGTTCAGAATTGTCACACACCAAGGTTTTTACAGTCTGAATAAAACTACAGTCCTACGGTGTCAGTTCTCAAAGCCCTTAAGTTCCTCCTGGGAATGGGCATATTAAAGAAAAAAGATAAATGTTTGATTTCAGGGGTTTGCCTATGACTTGGATAAGCATGATTTTCTTCTGGCCAAGCAGGGAGCAGTTGCACCAGACTGGAGGGAAGGAAGAACAAATTTCCACTCTGACCTCAGTTGGGCACCAGAGTCTTCCCTGTCAGAATGTGGGTGTGGTGCTTCCCACACATCAGCCCAAGGGTGTGGGAAAAGGCCATCTACTTCTGAAAAATCTATAAAGTGCAGACACATCAAAAGCTTCAGAAGACTGTAAAAGGCCAAGGAGATCACTACACCCTTGGAGTTTACAGAAAATGGTCAGCATCACACGTGCCTGAGGTCCAGGGTCAGCTCCCAGCTGCCGCGACGCCGTGAGCACAGCCCTGGCTTCCCTTCTGATGCAGAGAGCTGGTCACTCTGCCGGCAGCACTCAGAGCTCAGAACATTCTAGATGAAAGCAACGTGTTCCTTTTAAAATGGGGAACCGGGGCAGCACAACTGAAGCTCTACGACTGTCCCATCTACTGGGTTTCGGGGTAGCATTAGGAAATCGTGAGAATCCAAATCTCAATGTCATACAGATTCCAGATTCACTGCAGGTTCCAGAATTTCCTGAAACAATCTTCCAATTTATCACTCAGGATTCCCTTGCCAAAGCTAATAAAGTCTAAATTCCTTACAGAAAAGCCACCATAAGCACCACCACAAATAACTTCAACTGACGCCCGCCCTTTGCACCAAACATAGAAATTGTTACACAAGACTGTGCTGGAGGCAGCTCTCAGCTGAAGCCGAATCCGTGAGACTTTATTATCCCTATTTTGGATCGAGTGTGAGGACTGTCAGCAAACCAGGGCCCCAGTGTGAAGCAGAGAACAGATCCTCTGACGTCTGCCTGAACATTTCCTTCCCACCTCTGTCTTGGATATTGAACACCCTCAGAGCTACTCAGTCACCCACATTTGCACGTCATTTATCCAGCCACCAGGATAACACAATTATGCGATAAAAATGCCTTCTGAGAGCTTTGTCTTACTCAAGAAAGAAGCTCAGAAGGCTAGGTAAGCGCACGAAAGGGAGAAGCGTCCTCCAAACAGACAAAAACCAAGGAAAACCGTGCAGAGACTCTCGACAGAGAGCAGAAACACAGCCCGCTGTAGCCTTTCAGGCCCTGCTGGCCCCAGCCCTGCGTTAG